>NC_064615.1:849880741-850182741 GCF_023898315.1 Schistocerca nitens | reverse complement strand
GGGAACCCTTGCAGTATACTGATTCGAATCCTTGAAAAATTGAAAACACATGTTAAGTGAGCTCTCCAGGCACGGTGTGAGAGTATTCCTAGCTACTCTTAGAGAGCTCCTGTGAACTTTGGAAAATTGGAGAGAGATACTAACAGCATTGAGGGCATACCATGAACGTGTCTGGATAGCTTAGCTGGTAAGATCATTGCCCGGATAAGATGAGGTTACAGCGTTTGTCAGCCACGAAGTTTAGTCTCTCTGATTAATATTGCTATGACGGAAATTATAAGTTATTCAGGAGATTTTCTTACAATCCATCTGGGAGAAAACAGAACTACGGTATCTGAAACGGTTCCAGAATTATTTGGGTTTAATGGCTTAGGTAACTAACCCCGTAAAAGATTGTCCGCGGTAACGAATTACGTCCACAGCAACCCGCGGCCTCTCTCGCATACAAAGGCAGTACTCATAGAGGAACCGTATCTTAAGCGCGGATCGATTCCGTAATTTGGTCCCGTTCGCGGGAATCCGTTACGGTCGTGATGTAAGCATCGCCTCAGAGCAGACATGGGCTCAGTAGGGACAGGTGGCTGACGCACCATTTCGGGCAGCAAGCTCCAACTCGTCGGCGGTGTATATACGGAACATGCGTGTCGCATCTTGCTGGAGCGAGGGATGTCGTCACTCGTCGCCGCCGCGTGCGTGCTTTACTGGACGGGCCTTCTGGAAGGGGAAACGCACGCACAAACACACACACACACACACAGCACAGCCGGTGGCAGGTACAACTTGTGACTCACACCGATCCATCTAAGGCTGACAGTCTGCTGATGCTTCCTTTATTGTCAACATTACCTTCGGACTCGGCCAAAAAATGCTGTACACGTCACACACTAAGTCTTCTTTATACATATCTGTTGTACAGAATACGAGATGGAATTCATAGAAAACATGCAGAAGCTGCTTATCCACACATGCTACAAACCCTGCACTGTAGTAGACTCACCAGTCATCTCAGAGTAGCACATTGCTAAATGTATCACAATCTCTGTCGTCCTCTACACTTTTGCCCTCTACAGCTCTACTGAAGAGAGGTTATTCCCTAACGTCTTAAACAGAAGTCTTAAAGAAGTCCTATCATCCTGTCCCATCTTCGTGTCGGTGTCTACCATCTTCCCTTTCTTGCCGATTCTGCAGAGAACCTCCTCATTCCTTGCCTTATCAGTCCACCTAATTTTCAACATTCTTCCGTAGCACCAATCTCAAACGCTTCTATTCTCTTCAGTTCCTGTGTTGCCTGAGTTCATTTGTGACTGCCATACAATGATGTGCCCCAAACTTACACTCTCAGATGTTTCTTCCTCAAATTAAGACCTATATTTGATACTAGTAGACTTCACTTGGCCAGAAGTGCCCTTACTGCCTATCCTACTCTGCTTTTTATGTTCTCCTTACTCCGTCCGTCATGGGTTATTTTGCTGCCTAGCGGCAGAATCCCTTAACGTCAACTACTTCGTGATCACCAGTTACAATGTTAAGTTCCTCGCTGTTCTTATTTCTAATACTTCTCGTTATTTTCGTCTTTATTGACTAACATCGTAAAATAATTAATAATTAAACAGCGTGATTCATTTAAGCTCAAACACTCTGCAAATCGAGAACGTGGTTTGCACAGAGATCGGGCATTGCATCCACTGACTGACGTATTTGGCACTTAAAAGGAACCTCTAGCACACTTCATGTAACTTCAGAGTGATTCATACATTGCCTGCAGAATAATAATCGTCATAATTGCGCGATGAAATGTCCGTAGTGCACCGTGTAACTTTTCAGTGTTTAATCTTGTGAACTGAAATTGGAGTAAAATGAAGTACTGCTCTTTGTAAATCGGTTATCTGTGTTATTTATTTATTTATTTACACGTCAAGTTCCGTAGGACCAAACAGACGAGCAAATCTGCAAGGTCTTGGAACGTGTCGGTACACTAAATTGTAACATAAAAGTAATAACAGATAAAATTAAAATGTTTATGACCCTGATTGAAATTCAATCCATAACTTTAAGTAAACGCAATCGACTATACAACAAGATCAGCTCAATTTTTCAGCGAACTCCCCGACAGAATAGAAGAAGTGACCCATGAGGAAACACTTGAGTTTCGATTTGAAAGCGCGTGGATTGCTGTTAAGATTTTTGAATTCGAGCGGTAGCTTATTGAAAATGGATGCAGCAGTATACCACACACATTTCTGCACAAGAGTTAAGGAAGTCCGATCCAAATGCAGGTTAGATTTCTGCCGAGTTTCAACTGAACGGAAGCCGCTTATTCTTGGGAATAAGCTAATATTGTTAACAAGAAATGACAGTAAGGAATATACATATATTGACAGGCCAATGACAAAATACCCAGACTCGTGATCAGGGGTCGACAAGAGGCTTGTGAACTTATACCACTTATTGTCCGAACCGCCCATTTCTAAGCCAGTCTTCTGACTGGTTTGACGCGGCCCGCCAGTAATTCCTCTCCTGTGCTAACCTCTTCTTCTCAGAGTTGCACTTGCAACTTACGTCCTAAATTATCTGCTGGATGTATTCCAATCCCTGTCTTCCTCTACAGTTTTTGCCCTCTACAGCTCCCTCTAGTACCATGAAAGTTATTCCCTCATGTCTGAAGAGATGTCCCATCATCCTGACCCTTATGAGTGTCGGCCGGTATGGCCGAGCGATTCTAGGCGCGTCAGTCTGGAACCGCGCGACCCCTACGATCGCAGGTTCGAATCCTGCCTCGGACATGGATGTGTGTGATGTCCTTAGGTTAGTTATGTTGAAGTAATTCTATGTTCTATGAGACTAATGACCTCAGATGTTAAGTCCCATAGTGCTCAGAGCCATTTGAACCTTATGAGTGCTTTCCACATATTCCTTTCCTCTCCGATTCTGCACAGAACCTCCTCATTCCTTACCTTATCAGTCCACCTAATTTTCAACATTAGTCTGTTGCACCACATCTCAAATGCTTCAATTCACTTCTGTTCTGGTTTCCCACAGTCCATGTTTCACTGTCATACAATGCTGTACTCCATATATAAACTCTCAGAAATTTCTTCCTCAAATTAAGGTAGATATTTGATATTAGCAGCCTTCTCTTGTCCAGGAATTCCCTTTTAGCCATTGCTACTCTGCTTTTGATGTGCTCCTTGCTCCGTCCGTCATTGGTTATATTACTGCCTAGGTAGCAGAATTCATTAACTTCATCTACTACGTGACCATCAATCGTTTAGTTTCTCGCCGTTCTCATTTCCACTACTTCTTATTATCTTCGTCTTTCTTCGATTTACTCTCAGTCCATACTCTGCACTCATTAGACTGTTTATTCCGTTCAGCAGATCATTTAATTCTTCTTCACTATCACTTAGGACAGCAATGGCATCAGCGAACTGTATCATTGATATCCTTACACCTTGAATTTTAATTCCACTCCTGAACCTTTCTTTTATTTCCATCAATGCTACCTCGATGTACAGATTGAACAGTATGGGCCAAAGGCTACATCCTTGACTTAAGCCCTTTTTAATACGAGCACTTCCTTCTTGGTCGTCAACTCTTATTATTCTCTATTGGCTGTTGTACATACTGTATATGACTCATCTGGCCCCATAGCTTATCCCTACTTTTCTCAGAATTTCGAAAATCTTGCGTCATTTTACACTGTGGACCACTTTTTCCAGGTCGACAAACCCTATGAACGTGACTTGATTTTTCTTTAGTCTTGCTTCCATTATTAACCGCAGTGTCAGAATTGCCTCTCTCGTGCCCTTTTTAATACGAGCACTTCCTTCTTGGACGACACCCACATGCTAAGGCTTTCCTAAAGCCAAACTGATCATCATCTAGCGCATTCTCAATTTTCTTTTCCATTCTTCTGTATTTTATTCTTGTAAGCAACTTGGATGCATGATTGTGCGATAATTCTCGCACTTGTCAGCTTTTTCCGTCTTCGTAATTGTGTGGATGATGCTTTTCCGAAAGTCAGATGGTATGTCGCCAGACTCATACATTCTACACACCAACGTGAATAGTTGTTTTGTGCCACTTCCCCCAATGTTTTTAGAAATGCTGAGGGAATGTTATCTATCCCTTCTGCCTTATTTGATTTTAAGTCCTCCAAAGCTCTTTTATATTATGATTCTAATATTGGATTCCCTATCTCTACCAAATCGACTCCTGTTTCTTCTTCTATCACAGCAGACAAATCTTCCCCTTCATAGAGGCTTTCAATGTATTCTTTCCACCTATCCGCTCTCTCCTTTGCATTTAACAGTTGAATTCCCGTTGCACTCTTATTGTTAACACCCTTGCTTTTAATGTCACCGAAGGTTGTTTCGACTTTCCTGTGTGCTAAGTCTGTCCTTCGACAGTCATTTCTTTTTCGATGTCTTCACATTGTTTCTGCAGCCATTTCGTCTTAGCTTCCCTGCACTCCTTATTTATTTCATTCCTCAGCGACTTGTATTTCTGTATCCTGAGTTTCCGGGAACATTTTTGTACTTCCTCCTTTCATCGATCAGTTGAAGTATTTGTTCTGTTACCCATGGTTTCTTCGCAGTTACCTTCTTTGTACCTATGTTTTCCTTCCCAAACTTCTGTGATGGCCCCATTTTAGAGTTCCATTCCTCTTTATCTGTACTGCCTACTGAGCTATTCCTTATTGCTGCATCTGTAGCCTTAGAGAACTTCAGCCGTATCTCGTCATTCCTTAGTACTTACGGAGCCCAATTCTTTGCATATTGATTCTTCCTGACTAATGTCTTAAACTTCAGCCTACTCTTCATCACTACTATATTGTGATCTGAGTCTGTATCTGCTCCTGGGTACGCCTTACAATCCTGTACCTGATTTCGAAATCTCTGTCTGAACATAATGTAATCTAAGTAAAATAGGGATGCAGCCTCAATACCGTGCAAGATTACGTTTATCCAGCTGGGCTCAAGGTTTATGATGCACTACTGTTTGCGAATACATTTTGTGTAATTCATAAAGGCTGTAGTCACCGCATTGATTTTTCCTTTGGATGTGTACGCACGTCAGAAAAAAAAAAACATCATTGTACTTCTGAACAACAGCCATTAGCCTGGATGACGGCTTATCTCACTACGATACTCGACCTAGTGTGATATGTAACGAGTTTCATCAACCCAAGCGACAGGTTTCTTTGTACTCACTGTCGCGTAACTTTTTGAAAATGCTAATAATTCATACAACGATAACTGTGCCGTTGTTTCTATTGTATTAAATGGTTTTGAAAATGCCCTTTTATGTTTGTAAAAGCCACGGCTAAATGTTCTCAGAGCGCTATCGCCAGAAATATCATACGCATCCCAACGTGAAGACATCCGTCTTACTCACGATGGATTAAAAATATTTCTTTAATATTATGCGATAATTCATTAGACACAATGCTTAATTTTTTTCTGTAAGGCTTGATGTTCCAGGATAGCTGCCTAAGTGCAATGGCAGCGTAAGATTTATAGAAATTCCTGTTAATAAAAAAACTCTGCCTCTGGCCTAATATGAATTGGAAAATATTACAAGACGCCGTTTTCCATTTATTGAGATCATTCTTTTTAATATTTTTAGCATGAAATGACTATTAAAAGAGCTTATATCATTAATGGCGTCACTACAACAATGAGCCTACACAACAATGGCCAGGGCAACATTTAATTAACTAAATCATATTTTGGAAAGGTACTCGCTCCTGACAAAATACACATTTTATAACCAGTAGTTTCCTATATATTCAAACAAATTCTGATATTGCCACAGATAATTGTATGAATTACGGACCGTGAACAATAAGCGTCCTTCAGCTAGAACATCAGAGTCGAGAAGACAATGAAACACAAAACGCTCATTCTTTTTATGCAATTGGACAAAGATCATAATTATTTCGACTCGGAGAGCGCAGATCACGCTTTTTTATTGCTGCTTATCGATAACCTATTTATACTCCTTTTTTACCGGAGTGTCGTGCCCACTGCAGTCGTAACTGACCATATCGCTGGGTCAACTTGGTAATACACTGACCAGTCATAATATTACGATCACCGACCTACGATAGATATAAATCTACCCAGGCGAAAAATAATTGCTAGTAAGACATACGCACGGTGAACGTGCTGCCCGTGTGTAGAATGGGGAAGGCACACTTTCTGAGTTCGACGGGTGACAGACTGCGATGGCCTGCAGACTTGGCACGAGCATTTCGGAAACTGCACGACTTGTCGGGAGACACTGTGGTGAGTGTCTCCTGCACGTGGCGAACCCAAGGTGAAACCACATCCAGACGTTGTGTTGTTGGGCGGCTACCTCTAGTTACAAATGTCGGACGTCGTAGGTTGGACAGGTTGGTAAAACAGGTCAGGCGGTGAACTGTGGCGGAACTAACATTAGACTTTACTGATGGGGAGAGTACAAGTGTATCTGAAGACACAGCGCACCGAATACTCCCAACGATGGGCCTCTACAGCCGACGACCCATGGATGTTCCAACGTTAACAGCACGACATCGGGGGACGTCAGCACAGTAGCAGAGCGTTGCATGGCCTGCCGAATCACTATACCTTCTTCATGATGCCGATGGGAGGGCGTGAACCCATAACCTTCCAGGGGAACAGCTCCTAGGCATCTGTATTGCGGGACGGAGACATCAGGCGGCGTCTCCACTACGCTCTGGGGAACATGCACGTCAAGTGGGTCCAATAGAAGTCGTGCAAGGCGCCATGATGGTCAAGGAGTTTCGTACACTGGTGGCAGACCACATACACCTCGTCATGTCGATCATGTTTCCTGACGGCAGTAGCATTTTTCATCGAGACACCGCCATGTCACAAGACCAGGAGTGTAAGGGATTTTTCTGGGAACACAGTGGCGAGTTCCAATTGATATGCTGGCCCCCAACTAGCCTGACCCGAACCCGATAGAAAACATCTGATCTGGGATGTGATTGAACGTGGCGTCAGAGCTCATCGACCCTCTTCCCGGATTTACGGGAAGTGACGTGTGTGCAGATGTGATGCCAACTTCCTCCAGCGACCTACCAAGGTCTCATTGCTTCCATGACACGATGCGTCTGCACTGTAATCCGTGCCAAAGGTGGAAGTACCTTCTATTTGGTATATGGTCATAATGTTCTGGCTGATCAGTGTAAATATTGGTCGCTTGAGAGTTCCAAGGTGAACACTGTGCGCTAAATAGCGTGCTTGCATCAACAATGCAGTCTGATTTGCCACAGATCGCCGCCTACGCTGCTTAACATAATGGACAAGCCAATGATTCGACATCACGAGGCGTCGACGCCGAACATATTGTTGCTTCAGAATGCTTCAACCACTTTTCATACATGCCCAAGGTAGTATCACGCGAATAGCCAATCAGATTCGCAGCTATGAAATGCTTCATATCAGGCGCCAGACCTAGACAATTTGCCCTTTGTCAGACTCCCTCATGTCAAAGGATTTCCATATTTACAACTTTTATCGTCTGTTGTCCTTAATGCAACAGATGCCACCGGTTGGTAATGGTCATTACGATTTGTCTTTTCATCGTAATTACTAAACGGGCAGATTAAAGTTGCGGACAAATACTGTGCGTACCTCACGCTGCAGTGTCTTCGTGCACCGCAGGCGACAACTGTAACTGTAATAAATGCCGTGGTTGCTCCAGACTGCACGTTATACTGGAGGTCACTGCGCGAGACTCTTGCGAGAACGGTACCTGTGGAGTTTCTTCACAGGACTTGGAGTGCCTTGGAACATAAATTAAAGGCCTGCAAACTCGTGTCAAGGTAATACGACATAAAATGCGCCGTTGCCTCTTAGAGATTCTTATATAACAACATTCTAGCACTACACGAAAGCGGTCTCGTTTGTGATTTCTTAGTGTTAAAGTCGTATCTAGCTGCGCGTATTTTATGGCTCCTTTTTCCTACTGGTCTGTATGCAGATTTCCCTTATTTACATGAACTCTGCGTAAACAATGATCCACGGTGAGTCATAGCGCGAAAACCACGGCTGCAGAGCAGCAAGCTTCTCACAGTTACTGCTGAAGGCTATGTCTGCTCCAGCGATGGAACGTCGTCGCACATCAAGGGCGTGCCGGAGACATTGTGCGAAAGCACTCCGTTGTCCGCGTGCCAAAGGAAATTCGCGCACAGTTCACTGTTTTATAGTCTTCTGTGACCAGACCGGTTTATTTACGTGTGGCGAGCCAGCTGCCACAACATTAGAGCCGCAACAATGTGACCGTGGAGAGTTGGGATTCGCAGTAGAATACAACTCCACCATGTTATTTACAGTATCATTTGGATGGCATAAGCTCATTTCAATGTGCCCTCCCTTGCGCTTCACACTGACACGCTTGCCTCATGGAATGACCAAATTAGTTGTTTCCTCAGCTTCAACGTTAACTGTTTTCGTCCCGGAACTGACAAACTTATGGTATCCGTGGATTCTCATTATTCCGTTCCCTGCTACTTTCATGCACGGTTCTTTTTTATGTGTACCACCATCCATTCTCTGTCTCCATTACACTCTCTCTACTGCTCCCTATCTTCCTCTCGGTCTCTTTCTCTTCTAATTGTATACAATTTTAAATCTTCTTAAGATAGATCGTTTCATATTGTAACCACAAAAGATAAAAAGTTAAGCATCCCTAAGAGTTATCACGCTAACATCATTCAACCTCGCCCCAAGTCTTAAGAATGGCAGTTCGACGACGAGGAGAGTCTATAAGTTACTTCAAATATGAAGTTATCAGCTGAAGCCACTCATTGAGGATCACATCCCTTAGAGCCACCAGGCAGTGGGGATTTCGATTTCTACGTGACAAACGGCCACATACGTTCTTTGGGAGTAAGATTGAATAATTCAGAGAGGCATTCGAGGTGAGAAATGGTACTTGAGTGTTCTTCAGACGAGGAACGTACGAGTGCTGTTACCATCTTGCAAGACGGAAGTGTGCACATCACACTCATCATGAAAATGCAGACTGAAGGACAACACTTCGTCGCGATGGTGCTGACGTAAACATTCTGTTTCAGGTTCACTCTAACTTGAATGAGTGAGCCAAAGTCGTGGCACAGCCCCAGTACGTGACAGAACCACCACAGGCACGAACTGCAGCCTCCACACACTGAGAATTACATCCCTCACTCTGCCGTCGGTCCACTCGACGTCTCGCATGATTTGAAAAGAGACAAGAACACGACCTGTCTGACCATGATGTGGTACTGTATTCCTTTTATTAGGGAACTCGCTTAGTGCATGGAATCTTTGTATTTATTCTGATTTTGTATTAGTTCATCTCCTCCTGCCCCCCTCTCAACCCATCTTCTCCTCCCCCCTCCCTTTGTCCATCTCTTACTTGTCCCTCTCTCTGTCCACATCCTACACTCCTCTTTCTCTGTTCATTTCCCCTCCTGTCTCGGTCCACATTTTCCTCCCTCCCTATCTGTGCCCATCTCCTCCTTCTCTCTCTCTGTCCATCTCCTCCTACTCCTTTCTCTCGTCACATTAACATCCCTACCTCAGTAAATTGTTGCTGGTAGTTACTGCCCTCCGTTATTTCCATCCAGATGTTAAGTTTTGTAGAAATCGGTCCAGGGGTTTAGTTGAAGCTTTATGCACGTGGCTTCGTCCGCGTGCGCACGTCACATATATTACACACATAGTTACAATACTTCACACGTATTTGTACACATATTTCAACTGTATCTCTAGCGAATTTTGCACTGCAGTTCCGTATTAATGCAGCTCGAGGTTTATGGCGTCATTTCTCATGAGCTATACTTCGTACGATGATGAAATTTTGTAGGTACATTCAGTGCCATACGAGGATGCTTTCTACGAAATGCGTTGCCAATAGCTTTATTAGCAAAGCTGTAATAAATTTAAACGTCATGCATGATGCAGGAGTTTTTCACGTAACCCATTGTTCATTACGTCGTACCTCTTGAGATATATGTTGTGCAATGATATAATTTCGCAGGTACGTTCAGTGATACATGTAAAAGCTGTCTGCTAAATGTGTCACGAATAGAGTTAGTAGTAAATAAGTAATAAACAAAAACGCCATACCTATTGCGGCAGATTTACTGCATACTGAGGATGGCTGGCAGTTGTCCAGTCGAAATATCGTGGATGGAAGCTAAAGACGACCAGCTGCAAGCCCGAAATCTTTTTGAATATTTAGTTCGCCGGGAAAATTTTAAATTTCACACCAACTTGACTGTCGCCCGCCACAAGGCCAACAACCAAGAGTGATGATCTGGGGTGCAGAACCTCTTTGGTTGTCATCCGCAGAAACCTTATAGCACAGCGGAACGCCCCGTTTTGTTGTCATTCATGGCAAGCCATCCTGGCCTTACATTTCAGTAAGATAATGACCGCCCGCAAACAGAGAGATGTACAGAGCTTATACTACCTGTCTCTGTGCTTGCCAAACCCTGCATTGGCCAGAAAAGTCAACGGATCTCTCCCGAATTGATAACGTGTGGAGCATTATGGCCAGGGCTTTCAAACCAGCTCGGGATTTTGACGATCTAACCCGCCAATTGGACAGAATTTGGCACAATATCGCTCATAAGGACATCCAACAACTCTATCAATCTATGTTAAGCCAAATAACTGCTAGCATAAGGGCCAAATGTGGACCAACGCGCTACGGTCGCAGGTTCGAATCCTGCCTCGGGCATGGATGTATGTGTTGTCCTTAGGTTAGTTAGGTTTAAGTAGTTCTAAGTTCTAGGGGACTTATGACCTCAGCAGTTGAGTCCCATAGTGCTCAGAGCCATTTGAACCATTTGGACCAACGCGTTATTGACTTGCTCAATTTGAGAATTTTTTTCTTATTTTTCTCATTTTTCTGAAATTGCAGTCATTTTTTTGTCTCTATGTGTACGTCCCTATCCGTTAGGCTCTTTTACGCTCACTCTTCTTACACTGTGTTAAACGGGTGCGAGTGGTGCAGCGTCCCCTGTAGAGCCAGCGTTCATACGCCAACAGATCGGGTAACTTGATTCACGGTGTAACCATGGTCACGTCCAAGCAAGATAACTCCTTTCCTCCTCATCTCCATGTAGAGGAATCTTACAAACATCCGGTGGCTACATACCACTTTATTACCATTTCTTACGTTAGCGGTGGATGGCCACATGACCACCTGGTACCAGTTGCACACCTGCGGTGATCCACTATCTCTGCCTGTCGTACAAGTTGACTTTTATAATCGCATATACTTTCCGAAAGAAGAAAATTTTTTGTAATTTTCTCCTTGAATTGTGATTTACTTGTTCCTACGACGGCCTATCGTGCTTACTATAACTGAAAATGTTTGTCGAGTTAAAGTTCTGGGTTGTGTGAGTATATCGACAGTCCCTCATCACTGCCCCACGTAGGAGCTGGAGCAATTATTCTGAATGCAAAACACCGTTTTGAACACTTGGAAATGTATGTACGAGGGTGTTTTAAACATCATGATTATTATTTCGAGTAGTTCGGTTCACTTTAACGTCCAGTAGACTTTTACCTGTCATAGGTAAAAGGACATAATACATGCCAGATCCATACGTGTATTACTTATTAATCGCAAGAGACTCTCTTTCGATACTATCTTATTACAAATACCATTTTATTTGTTTTAAGTTTTTATTAAGTGGATCATTTATATGCAGCATTGTCAGTCCTACAGGGTGACTATTATTGAATTATATTAAATAAAATCGTCATAACTTCTGAACGGTATGTGTTAGAACGTTCAAACTGCACGGTTGGCCGCAGAGCATGATGGGAATTTGTAGGTTTGGTTTATCGACGAAGCCCACTTTAATTTGGATGGGTTTGCCAATAAGCAAAATTGGCGCATTTGGGGGACTGAGAATCCACCTTTAGCAATCGAAAAGTCTCTTCGCCCTCAACGGGTGACTGTGTGGTGCGCTATGTCCAGTCACGGAATAATCGGTGCGATATTTCTTAATGGCAGGGTGACTACCGAACGGTACGTGAAGGTTTTGGAAGATTATTTCATCCTGACTATCCAAAGTGACCCTGATTTCGACAAGATGTGGTTCATTCAAGATGGAGCTCAACCCCATCGAAGCAGGGGAATGCTTGATGTCCTGGAGGAGCACTTTTGGGACCACATTCTGTCGCTGGGGTACCAAGAGGACACTGGCATTGCCTCGATTGGCTGTCATATTCTTCGGATCTGAACACGTGCGACCGCTTTTGTGGGGCTATATTGAAGACGCACAGCAATTTCCCAGAACCATTGCTAACTGAAAACAGCCATTCAGGAGGTCATCGACAGCATCTATGTACCGAAACCTCATTGGATCATGCAGAATTTCGCTATTAGTCTGCGCCACGTCATCGCCAATGATGGCAGGCATATCGAACATGCCATAACCTAAATCTGAATGTCTATAGTGACGTTTAAATGTTGAATAATGCCTGTGAACGCCGTATTTTGTAACTAATTTAAGTTTTTGTAATATAGTTCAGTAATTGTCAGCCTTTATGTTTATTTTATGAATTCATGTCTTTGTCATCTATTGTCGGCTTTGATTATCATATTAGCTGGATTCAGAAAGGAGTCAGAAGTGCGGATCCAGATTTTCATTCATCAAACATCCTAACGTGAAGATTACAATGGCCCTCTTTTTCCCAAGGGGTTGGTTACATTCACAATCATTTACCTAAAGCCAATGAACAGCTGAGAAAAGCAAAAAGATACCAGAACTATCTGAAAGATATCTCTCAGAGAGTGCGAAATACAATCAACAGGGAGGGTTCAAAAATGGCTCTGAGCACTATGGGACTTAACTTCGTAGGTTATCAGTCCCCTAGAACTTAGAACTACTTAAACGTAACTAACCTAAGGAGATCACACACATCCATTCCCGAGGCAGGATTCAAACCTGCGACCGGTTCCAGACTGTAGCGCTAGAACCGCTCGACCACTCCGGCCGGCTAACAGGGAGGGTGTTCTAACAATTTTCACTTCACATCCCTCAGCTTTTCCATTACCGAAACAACTTTGATTGTCCAAAGAAATGATGATCCATGAATCTTCTCATTTTTTTTTTCACACTGTCGTTTCAGAAGACCTGTGCTGTAACAAGTTAATGAAAAAGAAGAATGCTCACGTTATCCCTTAAAACACTGACCATAATATTGCTACTAGATAAAATCTGCTTTACCTTCCTCATGGACAACGACTAACATTGCACATAATGACATGAAAGCAGAAGAGCAGAGTGCAAAAGAGGTTGACGAGCGGGTGAACGCAACAACGTTTAACCCTTTAAGACTCGAAATATCAAAAGGTAAATGTGTGGCATTTTCTTGTTTTTATTAGGTTATTAGACACACATTGAGACAGAACAATGTGGAAATCAAGTGTTATATACACTGATCAGCCAGAACATACTGTAACCACGGTGAAATCACGTCCAGATGTCGTGGGGTTGGGTCATTACAGATGTTGGACGTCGTAGGCTGGGCAGACTGTGTAAAACAGGACAGGTGGCGAACTATGTCAGATATAACGCCAAAATTTAATGCTGGGTGGAGCACAAGTACGTCAGAACGCATAATGCACCGAACAATCCCAACGATCGGCCTCCGCAGCTGACGAGCCCTTGCGTGTGACAATGTTAACACCACGACAATGGCAACTTGGACCGAAATTGGTATGTGACCGTCGGCACTGGACGTTGGCGCAGAGGCAGAGCGTTGTATGGTCTGATAAATCTGTCACAAGGCCAAAAGCGCCACGTAGCGGTTCGAGTAACAGAGTAGCGAGTTCCAATTGATGTGCCGGCCCCTCAACTCGCCAGATCTGAATCCGATCGAACACATCTGGGATGTGATTGATCGTAGCTTCAGAGCTCATCGCCCCCCTTCCCGGAATTTATGGGAGTTACATAAGTTATGTATGCAGATGTCGTGCGAAGCCCCTCCAGTGACCTAACAACACCTCATTGCGTCCATGTCACGACGCGTCGCCCCGTTTCCCGTGCCAAAGGTGAACGAACATACCAGCTGCAACGGAATGACTTAACATCTGTTTGTTTAACCTTTAAATCTAAAAGGGGTGGAAGGGCTGACCCAATAAAGTGAACATTTCAATTCCAGTGGGTTTGTTAATTAACCACAACAATATCACTTCAAATTTGACAGACGCTACTCGGGCAAGATTATTTAAGAGACATTCATTACATAAATCATAAGCAATTTAATAAATAACTTTAACAAACAAGTCTAGTTAAACCACATTATTTAAGACCCTTACATGTAGCCCACGATTTCCCACCAAAACTGACAAAAGCCACTGAGGTTGACTTTAACAAAACACTCTGCACAATGATAAATACACTACTGGCCATTAAAATTGCTACACCACGAAGATGACGTACTACAGACGTGAAATTTAACCGACAGGAAGAAGAAGCTGTGATATGAAAATGATTAGCTTTTCAGAGCATTCACACAAGGTTGTCGCCAGTGGCGATACCTACAAAGTTTCCAACCGATTTCTCATACACAAACAGCAGTTGACAGGCGTTTCCTGGTGAAACATTGTTGTGATGCCTCATGCAAGAAGGAGAAATGCGTACCATCACGTTTCCGACTTTGATAAAAGTCGGATTGTAGCCTAGCGCGATTGCGGTTTATCGTATCGCGACATTGCTGCTTGCGTTGGTCGAGATCCAATGACTGTTAGCAAAATATGGAATCGGTGGGTTCAGGAGGGTAATACGGAACGCCGTGCTGGATCCCAACGGACTCGTATCACTAGCAGTCGAGATGACAGCCATCTTATCTGCATGTCTGTAACGGATCGTGCAGCCACGTCTCGATTCGTGAGTTAACAGATGGGGACGCTTGCAAGACAACAACCATCTGCACGAACAGTTCGACGGCGTTTGCGGCAGCATAGACTATCAGTTCGGAGACCATGGCTGCGGTTACCCTTGACGCTGCATCACAGACGGGAGCGCCTGCCATGGTGTACTCAACGACGAACCTGGGTACACGAATGGCAAAACGTCATTTTTTCGGATGAATCCAGGTTCTGTTTACAGCATCATGATGGTCGCATCCGTGTTTGGTGACATAGCGATGAACGCACATTGGAAGCGTTTATTCGTCATCGCCATACTGGCTTATCACCCGGCGTGATGGTATGGGGTGCCATTGGTTACTCGTCTCGGTCACCTCTTGTTCGCATTCACGGTACTTTGAACAGTGGACGTTACATTTCAGATGTGTTACGACCCGTGGCTCTACCCTTCATTCGATCCCTGTGAAACCCTACATTTCAGCAGGATAATGCACGACCGCATGTTGCAGGTCATGTAGGGGTTTTTGTGGATACAGAAAATGTTCGACCGCTGCCCTGGCCAGCACATTCTCCAGATTTCTCACCAATTGAAAACGTCTGGTCAATGGTGGCCGAGCAACTGGTTCGTCACAATACACCAGTCACTACTCTTGATGAACTGTGGTATCGTTTTGAAGCTGCATGGGCAGCTGTACCTCTGCACACCGTCCAAGCTCTGTTTGAGTCAATTCCCAGGCGTATCAAGGCCGTTATTACTTCCAGAGATGTTTGTTCTGGGTACTGATTTCTCAGAATCTATGCACCCAACTTGCGAGAAAATGTAATCACATGTCAGTTCTAGTATAATATATTTGTCCAAAGAATACCCGTTTATCATCTGCATTTCTTCTTGGTGTAGCAGTTTTAGTGGCCAGTAGTGTATGCAACAACAGAAGCAGGGTCCAATCTTGTAAGGCCGAAGTTTAACGACGAACGGTGGAACCGACTGAGAGACGTAATACTTAACTTTGAACCAAGACGTGGCTCCATTTGCAGCCCCATGTCGAGTAGGCCACCAAAATGTGAATCAAGCAAACGCTACCGAAGAGGAACGCACGAGCTCAGGCGAAGTCCACCGCCCGTAAGCCAAACTTGCGATCTAAAGGTAAGCCCTGTGCTTTGGTTGCCCACTGCCTCAGCTCACTGAAACACAGACCACACCCGACAACAGGAGGCAGAAAACTTTTCTAAACTTTAACATTTAAGATTGACCAGTAAATTAACTGTATAACATCAAGGCTAAACAACAGCTAATTTTACTCGCGAGTGCTTCCTTTAAGTAAAACAGTAATTGATAAACAAACACTAAGACTGGGAAATGAACTGGCTCATTAGAACCTACACTCACTAAAACTTAATGACACACATCTGCAAATACATCAATATTATGCGGAAGCAGAGCAGTAAATTAACTGTATAAAATCAAGGCTAAACAACAACTAATTTCACTTTGTAATGTTGTTGCTTTAATTTGCTATGAAAGCGGTACTGATAAACAATAAAAGCGGTTTAAAAGCTGTGAGCAGTCTGAGGAAGTTAACCTTGCATTACTGCGCAACTGTTTCACCAGGTATCCAGTCTAGCTTACCAAATTCCCAACCAGACTAACATTAATTATAATCTTTTAATAGTCATACGACAACCGGTGATATATATATATATATATATATATATATATATATATATATATATATAAAACAGAATTTAAATAAAAAGAAATAAATCAGTTTATATTTGGAAATTTATTTTAACATTGATCATTGAAATTTCAGCGTATTAAACTTGAGTCGTAACTAAGCTGGTGCCTTATTGAGGATTGTGAAAATGTGAGATTGTAATCTTACGGAACACATCAAATATGGAGCCAAGATTGGAGACTGCATACAACACTGCATTCATAAAATAACACACGAAGAACGTTGAAACATATGCAAGAGGAAATTAACCACAACCAACCGATTCAATTTTCACCCAAAGAAGTTACGTTCGTAGCACAATCCTGTCCGTCATGTAATTACCACACGCTGGTATACTAAATTCATACTAACTCTCTGTGAAATCTTCCCGAAAAGAATAGCTGAGGGCCACTTTGATGATTACACCACATGCTACACTTGGTAACTTGGTTTACACAAAGCGTGTAACTCCACAATAATTTTGATAATTAAAATAAATTAGATCGAAAAGCAATTTACAAAAGAAAAACCTTGAACTGGTTACTATCGTCTTACTATTAACCTGATGGGTCAAACAATTGTATAAGCACGTGGTACTGGTCTCACAAAGTACACCCCACGTGCGTTGATCATAAAGAAAAGTTGCTGTATTGAAAAATATTGTCAAGACGAGACTTTATAGTCTCACGCACATTCGCATTGAAGATTGATGATGCTAGTTAAGAGTTACTGATCAACACGTGGTTCCACTTTACTCACAAAGTAGTGACAAAGCAACTACCGGAATATTCTGAACTTCACACTCGAAATACACTGCGTTGCAATTTAAGATAACATTAGATATTTTAGAGCTGAACCTGAAATAAAGGTGATTAAATTTTCAGTTAGGCTGAACTTAAGAAATAGATTGTCCTACGGACTTAGCAGACACGCGCTTAGCCGGAGATCATACCACTTCAGACGCTCGCCGCGGACAGATTGACCTGCGCTCCTACCGAGCGTGCTTCCCAGATACAAACGGAAGTGACCAGAGAGACAGCTTCCTGTGCCAACATGACAAGGGACGGACAGAAACATGCTAAGAATGGAAACGTCTCTGCTTTTAGAAAGCGTAGCTACCTGTTCCGACGTTGGTCCTACTGTTCTCTAGCAGACAGGCTTGTCTGCTACCCTCAAGCATGCAACTAGAAACACATTTGCTCATTCATCCTCTCACACAGAAGGGAAGGGGGATGACAGTATCTTATCACATACAGTATATAAAAGAAAGCGGATGTAGGTTCCGTATGAGACTGTGTGACATGAATTACATATAAACTGTGTTTTAAAGTGTAGTAGTGTGACAGATCGTTCTTGTTTATGTGTAAAAGTAACACGTTTCACTGCTCAGTCTCCTCCCAGATAGTCAGAAATACCACAGTAAATTTAGAAGAGGAATTTATGCCGTAAATGACAACAGATTTAAGAAATTAACATGAAAGGAATCCAACAGAGACCTTTCAACTTGCAAGTGCTTCCTTTAAGTTAAAACTGTACTTGATAAACAAACGCTAAGAATGGGAAATGAACTGGCTCACGAGAACCGACACTCATTAAAACTAAATAACACACATCTGCAAATATATCAATATTATGCGGAAGCAGAGCACACGCCTAATAGGAGACCTCAAATGAAATCGAACAAGCATCACATCACACGTCATGCAGCGTCTTACTGTAACAAGAGCGATCACAATAACAGTTAACTAAGCGCTATTAGTAATTAGCCTACTTAATTGGGTGTCTTAATGCTGGGACGATTTTACGAAGATGCCAGACCATCGCTTCGCAAGACCGTAGCAGCGTGTCCCTCCCAGGAAGCAGGCACATACACAGCTCACGAGGTTTGCCGGAGAATGCACAGCGTCGGCCAACTCCCGCGGACTCCAGTACAACCACGTGACAACCGCCGCCCGGCCTCAGGCACGCCGTCTTCGCTTCTGTCTGCCAACCAATCGCCGACTCGCGCACCGCCGCGTTGAGTTCTCAAGCGTTGTGTTCTCCCCTTTGCTCGCGGTCGGCACTCACTTATATCTCGAGCCGATCCAAGCCCAAAGACAAACCTCTGCACTAGGAAATCGATGGTACTCAGAGATGCTATTGGCGCCAGTCCCGGCACGGCTAATCGGCTATTAGGAAGACGGTCGTAATGTTCCAGCTCATCAGTGTATAATAAATGAATACATACGGGATGGTTTCAAATCGAGGCACTCTGCATGAAATGTCGTTTTTCCTAGTGATACTGTAAAATGCAGTTGCTTTCCAGTTAGACATAGAGCTACCTGACAGAGAGCATACTTCAATCTGCCTCTGTGATGTTCCTTTCTTGTATACTTGAAAAAAGAGACAGCATTGGTCGTATATTTTTTACTATTGCAAAATCGATTTTCTGTCACTGAGTGACCATCTTCAGTGCTAGAAGTTAAAAATTTTTTCACATTACGATCAGAGAGTACAACATAGAAAATCACAATTACATCTGCATATGAACATAACACTTGTTAGAAACAAACCTATATTGTATAACTTAAATTGGGATGCACTGTCACTAAGCTTACGGCAACCACATAGACTGAGGTCGCTGTTTACCTGCACTTGTTCGGCAGACCTCGGTGTGACGGGGCTTGACACTCCCTCTATGTGACATGTGTCACGTGAAGACATAGTATTATTGGTTTTGCGAATTATTAACACTAAATAACTCTTGTACTTTTGTGAATGGTGTAGTAATTCAAATTTAAAATGTACGTACAACACATAGCAGACGCAGGAGAATATCTAAAATACATTGGCATATTGTTTTTTATAAACTATAAAACATAAAATAGATCGATGATAAGTTGTTAGAGTGCAGAACATATAAAAAGCAAAAGATAATGCCAAAAAATAATAAATGAACAACATAAAAAGAGGCGCAACATTATTTTTTGGCATTATCTTTTGCTTTTTATACGTTTTGCACTCTAACAACTTATCATCGATCTATTTTATGTTTTATAGTTTATAAAAAACAATATGCCAATGTATTTTAGATATTCTCCTGCGTCTGCTATGTGTTGTACGTACATTTTAAATTTGAATTACTACACCATTCACAAAAGTACAAGAGTTATTTAGTGTTAATAATTCGCAAAACCAATAACACTATGTCTTCACGTGACACATGTCACATAGAGGGAGTGTCAAGCCCCGTCACACCGAGGTCTGTGCTTAGTGACAGTGCATCCCAATTTAAGTTATACAATATAGGTTTGTTTCTAACAAGTGTTATGTTCATATGCAGATGTAATTGTGATTTTCTATGTTGTACTCTCTGATCGTAATGTGAAAAAAATTTTTAACTTCTAGCACTGAAGATGGTCACTCAGTGACAGAAAATCGATTTTGCAATAGTAAAAAATATACGACCAATGCTGTCTCTTTTTTCAAGTATACCTGTTATCTGGTCGTAGTGCACAAGACAACATGGAGTCGCCAATCAATTCCTTTCTTGTGCTACAGCGTACACAGTGCCTTGACGTGCCACGTATTGGAACACACTTCGCTTCTGTTGTATGTTGTACAACTGGAGCAATAGTTTCACATTTTATGTTAAGGATTCTTTGCTCACACTACCTGAAATAATGCATGACAAACCTGATTTTATCTTTTCGAAAATTGAAATCACTGTCTTGAACTAACACACCTCCACTTTCACTGCTACTGTCAATCTGTGACCGCATCAAAATAAATCCCTTCCAAAAGATACCCCAAAATTTCCTCTTCTTTTATTCTGTTGTGGTAGATCGTGTGAAACTGTGAACTGAACACAAAAACCTGTCACACTAATCATTTCTTAATTAGAGCCGCAATAGTTTCAAAAGGAACCACCACAATGATTATGAAAATCAATACATAAATTTAATAATAATCGCAATACAAAGAGCATAAATTAGAACTTGACAGTCACAATTTGAAAACAGAGACACTCATGCGTTCTATACAACAAAGGCTCCTACGTTTGCTCGTCTAAAGCGAAGATTCGAAACATTTGAAAATGATCAAGCTGCAGCCGCTACAGGGCAGCATTTACTGGAGACATAAAGGGCGGATACAGATGTAGCTACTTTGCACATCCACGAAATGAGAAAATCCTAGGTGGCTTCAAACAGAGCCACAGCGTCTGAAAGGGTTGAGGGTCCTATGTAGGACAGCGGACGGAGCTGCCATCGCATGGGGGAGATAATGGACACCTGCTGGCAGGCAGACAAGGATAGTGGAGTTGAATGCTCCGGGGCCGCACCTACCGGTGCTGTCTGCTGCCTATCATCGCTGACTTGGCTCCGGGGTGGTCTGCTACAAGAAGTCAAAAGGCCGGAACTTGAAGCCGCGGACGTGGGCTGCTGCTGGCTGATAGCATCTGGCTAACGGCGCCGAGCGCGTAGGGACGAGCCGTTTGGTGTTGTTTATGTCCAAGGAATCTATCACGCCATCTGTTGGGGACCAGTGGCACAGTCTAGACTGGAAATGTACATCTGTGGAGGCGAGTGGCAGTTGGCGGCTGTTGACACAGACAGGAGCTTCAAAGACCCGAACAGGGTCCCAGACTACGTTTTCTGGTTGCGTGGAACACTGTGTCTGGAGTACACGAATGTGTCTGCGATTAGTGCTCTGTCTACGCAGATCTGCTTAACAAAGCTTTCAGTCCTTGTAATGTTCAGTTAACAGTCCTTGACAATTGTTTTGAATATCACGCCATGCCATGAGGACATTGTTTAGTTGTGTGCTTGTTTCTCTCCTCTTTTTTTAACACACAAGCATACTGTAACCAAACGTAACAACACTGTATCGAGTAACTACGCAGGTCGAATAGCACAAACAAGAGTCGGTGTAGAAACTTTTCAAAATACGATATGACTTAAACGACTCGCACTAGAATCCTGAAACAAGTACCACTAATCTTGAGGGTATTTTTGCTCTATCGTTGCAGCTACAAAAATGTGTGTTTTTTTCTCCTGAAGCGTTTCTCTTTATTGAGGTAAAGCACTGACTGGTCCGTAATTAAGTTATTTACAGTTTTGATTTGGCTTAAAATCGAAAAAAGTTATAAAGTAAATCAAAATGTAAATAACTGCCGGCCGAGTGGCCGAGCGGTTCTAGGCACTACAGTCTGGAACCGCGCGACCGCTACGGTCGCAGGTTCGAATCCTGCCTCGGGCATGGACGTTTGTGATGTCCTTAGGTTAGTTAGGTTTCAGTAGTTCTAAGTTCTAGGGGACTGATGACCTCAGAAGTTAAGTCCCATAGTGCTCAGAGCCATTTGAACCATTTTTTTGTAAATAACATAATTACACACCACTAATGATGCTTTACCTCAATAAAGCGAAACGTGTCTGGTGAAAACAACACGCATTTTTGTATTTGGAACAACAGAACAAAAATACCCTCAAGAATTGTAAGGCAACTACGGACAACATGGCCGCACAAATGAAGAAATTAAATACCAGTGACATTCTCGTTTACCTCACTTTTAGTTTGCTAAAGTCAGTAGGAATTAATTCATTTGAAAATTGTGTATTTGCAAAAAAATACATTTTCTAAGTCTTCTTACAATCTATTAATTGGCTATCAATACGAGCCCCTAACTACCAATCAATTACGTGAAAACCGAACAAGAGCAATTTCCATTTCCACAATATCTGTGGTGCAAGCTGTAGGTGATTCGCCCCATATACTTGACGTGGCATAGACTCAACAAGTCGTTGGAAGTCCGCTGCAGAAATTTGGAGCCATGCGGCCTCTATAGCCGTCCATAATTGCTAAAGAGTTGCCAGTGCAGGATTTTATGCACGGACTGACCTCTCTCTCATGCCCAATAAATGGTGGATGGTATACATGTCGGGAAATCTGGGTAGTCAGATCATTTCCTCTAACTGTTCAGAATGTTCTTCAAACAAGTCGCGAACTATTGTGACACGGTGTATTGCCATCCCACTGTTGTTTGCGAACATATGGTATCCAATTAGCCAAACATAAGCATTTCCAGTCAACGATTGGTTCACTTGGACCAGAGGACCCAGTCCATTCCATGTAAACAGAGTCCACACTTTTGTTGAGCCACTACCAGCTTGCAAAGTGCCTTGTTGATGACTTGGGGCCATGGCTTTATGCGCTCCACACCACACTCGAACGCTGTCATCAGCTCTTACCAATGGCAGTCTGGACTCATCTGACTAAGCCACGGTTTTCCAGTCGTCTAAGGTCCAATCGATTGGGTCACAAGCCTAGGATTAGCGCTCAGGTGATGTCGTGCTGTTAACAAAGGCACACGCGTCAACCACAGCCCATCAATGTCATATTCCGCCTCACTGTCCTAACTGATACGTTTGTCGTACGTCCCACACTGATTTCTGCAATTATTGCTTGTCTATTAACACTGACAACACAACGCAGACGCCGCTGCTCCAGGTCGTCAAGTGAAGGCCGTCGGCCCATGCGTTGTCTGTGGTGAGAGTAATGTCTGACAAGTGGTATCCTCGGCACACTCTTGATACTGTGGATCTCGGAATATTGAATCCCCTAGCGATTTACGAAACGGAACGTTTCATGCGTCTAGCTCTGACTACTATTCCGCTTTGGATGTTGTGTTGCCACATTCACGTCGGAAACCTTTTCACATGGTTCACCTCAGTACAGATCCACTGCAATTTTATACATTGTGTTTGCGATACTAACGCATACGTACGCATTGTTAATCCGTGACTTTTGGCACCTTGTATTCTCAAATTGAGGGTTCGCAGTATGGTTGAGATATAAAATAATTATGAATTGTGAGATGTTGTCAGATAAATTGAAGAATGATTTACTCCCACAGTTAGCGTACTGTTGGTAAAGATATTTCTCTTACTGAACCGTTCTTTTTGGTGTTATTGTTTTCGCTACTGTATTACTGAATCAGGATCAGTAAGTTCCTTCTTATAATTATTGTGCTCTTGTAAGTAGTTGTTTTTGGAAGTAAGTTCACTGAGACTTTTTCCGGATGATCCTGTAGTATATCGAGAGGTTGTAACAATGGAAAATTGTACTGAAATGCAGGAGGATCTGCAACGAATGGATGCATGGTGCAGGGAATGGCAATATAATCTCAATGTAGACAAGTGTAATGTGCTGCGAATACACAGAAGGAAAGATCCTTTATCATTTAGCGAAAATATAGCAGATCAGCAACTGGAAACAGTTAATTCCATAAATTATCTGGTAGTAGGCATTAGGAGTGATTTAAAATAGAATGACCATATAAAACTAATCGTCGGTAAATCAGATGCCAGACTAGGATTCATTTGAAGAATCCTAACGAAATGCAGTCCGAAAACAAAGGAAGTAGGTTACAGTACACTTGTTCGCCCATTGCTTGATTACTGCTCACCGATGTGGGATCCGTACCAGATAGTGTTGATAGAAGAGATAGAGAAGATCCAACGGAGAGCAGCGCGCTTCGTTACAGGATTATTTAGTAATCGCGAAAGCGTTACGGAGATGATAGATCAGTGGAAGACTCTGCAGGAGAGACGCTGAGCAGCTCGGTACTGGCTTTTGTTGAAGTTTCGTGAACATACCTTCACCGAGGAGTCAAGCAGTATATTGCTCCCTCCTACGTATATCTCGCGAAGAGACCATGAGGATAAAATCAGAGAGATTAGACCCCACACAGAGGCAAACCGACAATGTTTCTTTCCACGAACAATACGAGACTGGAATAGAAGGGAGAACCGGTAGAGGTACTCAAGACACCCTCCGCCACACACCGTCAGGTGGATTGCGGAGTATGGATGTAGATGTAGATGTAGACCTGAGTTAGATAGTACTGTTGTTAGTAAATGGTATCACAGCTACATTACAATTATGATTTCACAACGTCCAGCCATGTCCACTCCACAGCCTATGTTGCTGCTAAATTCAATTATACCAAAAGAAAGAGTATGATGCTGATGAATTCTTCATAGCATAACTAGAAGGTGGCTCACAAGAAGGAATGTATGTAGCATCATTTACAGCCATAAAGATGTTTGTTGTAAATTGTCTTCAGTTTCAGCTTTCCCAGCCTGTTATTGTCAAGTGTGTGCCTACAGAGTATGGTTGACCGTGATGACTAATTGTGCTTCTGGCGTTCTTACATATGGCTATCAAATGAAAAGAAAGTAGAACTCATACTCTTGTGTGATTCTTGAGTTTATCCCGGCGTATTTGATAGTCAAAATATCCACGGGTGTACTGCCGGTCTACGGTGCCCAACGGGCACAATATTTCGGCGATCATACGTGTCGCCATCATAAGGTGAACTGACGGACTGAGCTCCTGTGAACGTGCCGGCACGGAGATCCGTACTCTATGGCTGCTCAGAGGGAACTGGGTTCGGTCGCGGCGACGGCCGATTTAAATACCCTCCGCCCGCGGCGCGCTCTCTCCGCTGTCCGCGCCCCGCGCCACGCTCGCGCGGTGGAACAGATTGCGACGACGTCTGAGTTGACGTCGGAGTGATGGCTCTGTCCGCCGTGGTCGTCACAACTATACGTTTGCTCGATTTACTCTTGATTAACCCAATCGCTCGTTTCCAAGCCTTGCTAAGATTATAGCCACAGTCACGGTTTATGAGGTCGTCATTGGTGCGAATTTCATGGCGTCTCTAACAACGCTGTCCCAGTAGCTCGACGTCTGTACCAGAATCCTCGTGCGTTCATACTCCATAGCGTGATTTTTCGACAAACAATGTTCAGCGACCGCCGACTTGCTCGGATACATCAGTCGAGTGTGCCTCTGGTGTTCACGGCATCGATCCTCGACGGTACGCATCGTCTGACCAATATACGACTTGCCACATTGACACGGAATCTGGTACACGCCGGCCTTCCTCAAACCGAGGTCATCTTTGGCGCTCCCCACCAGTCCATGAGTTTCATTCGGAGGACAAAACACAGTTCCGACCCGGTGTTTCTTCAAAATGCGGGCGATTTTCCCCGAGAGTGCGCCTGTATATGGAATAAACGCAGTGCCTACCTCCTCCCTCGTGATTTCATCCATGTCCACAGGTTGTGCTGTAGTGGTTCGGCGGAGCGCACGTTGAATCTGCCACTCTGAGTACCAATTTTTTTGAAATACAGTTCTCAGATGTTCCAACTCCTGGGGAAGACTCTCTGCGTCACAGATAGTGCGCGCCCTATGTACTAGAGTTTTAAGTACGCCATTCCTCTGTGAAGGGTGGTGGCAGCTGTCTGCGTGCAAATACAGATCAGTGTGCATTGTCTTCCGATACACCCCATGACCTAGGGTGCCGTCAGCCCTTCTCTTGACGAAGACGTCAAGGAAAGGTAATTACCCCTCCATTTCAGTCTCCATGTTGTTGTGGTCTTCAGTCCTGAGACTGGTTTGATACAGCTCTCCTTGCTACTCTATCCTGTGCAAGCTTCTTCATCTCCCAGTACTTACTGCAACCTACATCCTTCTGAATCTGCTAGTGTATTCATCTCTTGGTCTCCCTCTATAATTTTTACCCTCGACACTGCCCTCCAATGCTAGATTTGTGATCCTTTGATGCCTCAGAACATGTGCTACCAACCGGTCTCTCCTTCTTGTCAAGTTGTGCCACAAACTCCTCTTCTCTCCAATTCTGTTCAATACCTCCTCATTAGTTACGTTATCAACCCATCTAATCTTCAGCATTCTTCTGTAGCACCACATTTCGAAAGCTTCTATTTTCTTCTTGTCCTAACTATTTATCGTCCATGTTTCACTTCCATACATGGCTACACTCCATACAAATACTTTCAGAAACGACTTCCTGACACTTAAATCTATACTCGATATTAACAAATTTCTCTTCTTCAGAAACGCTTTCCTTGCCATTGCCAGTCTACTTTTTATATCCTCTCTACTTCGACCATCATCAGTTGTTTTGCTCCCCAAATAGCAAAACTCCTTTACTACTTTAAGTGTCTCATTTCCTGATCTAATTCCCTCAGCATCACCCGACTTAATTCGACTACGTTCCAGTATCCTCGTTTTGCTTTTGTTGATGTTCATCTTATATCCTCCTTTCAAGACACTGTCCATTCCATTCAACTGCTCTATCCAAGTCCTTTGCTGTCTCTGACAGAGTTATAATAACCTCAAAGTTTTTATTTCTTCTCCATGGATTTCAAAACCTACTCCGAATTTTTCTTTTGTTTCCTTTACTGCTTGCTCAATATACAGATTGAATAACATAGTGAATTTAAATCGGCCGCCGCCGCGAGCGAACCCAGTTCTCTCTGAGCAGCCATAGCGTACGGATCTCCGTGCCGGCACGTTCACAGGAGCTCAGTCCGTCAGTTCACCTGATGATGGCGACACGTATGATCGCCGAAATATTGTGCACGTTGAACACTGTAGACCGGCAGTACACTCTTGGATATTTTGATTATCATACTCTTGTGTTTGCACACTAACTTGGCCCACAAAGCACTGCATCCTGGCTGGCGTGACACTAGCGCATGCCACGAGACAGTTTACTGTAGGCCCCCTAGGCCGTCGCTACGTATCACTGTGCCCGGGTGACCAGAGACAGTGGCGGTGTTGCAGATGTGCGCGCCGCCCGCGGTGTGCTGCGTGCTGGCGGGCGTGGCGCTGGCGCTGGCGGTGGCGCGCGGCCAGGCCGGCGGCGCCTCCCGCTACCGCTGGACCATCCCCAAGGAGCAGATCTTCAGCGACAACAAGGTCATCCCCTTCGACCAGCAGGTCTCCGAGTTCCTCTACAAGGGCGAGACCAAGATGTGAGTACCGTCTCCAGCTACAGGGCTGTGTTTTCTAGTGCAAAGTGATCACAAAGCTACAGTCACTTATTCTTCCGATAAACTCATCAAAATGACTTCGTCAATCTGAGTTATTTCTCTTACTGCTGTTCTAAATACTCATCGCAGTCTTTGCATCCCATTTATGTACGAACCCCCTTGAGTATCCCACCCCTAAGCCGCTCCAAACACAAAGCCACACTCCAGGATTCGTTGTTTTTGCATGTCTATCCTTGTGATCAACAGTCTACGGGACTTCGGCCGTTTACTTGTGTAATACCGAGTGATCAAAAAGTCAGTATAAATTTGAAAACTTAATAAACCACGGAATAATGTAGACAGAGAGGTAAAAATTGACACACATGCTTGCAATGACATGGGGTTTTATTAGAACCACCCCATATTGCTAGTCGCGTGGAAGACCTCTTGCGTGCGTCGTTTGGTGATGATCGTGTGCTCGGCGGCCACTTTCGTCATGCTTGGCCTCCCAGGTCCCCAGACCTCAGTCCGTGCGCTTATTGGCTTTGGGGTTACCTGAAGTCGCAAGTGTATCGTGATAGACCGACATCTCTAGGGATGCTGAAAGACAACATCTTACGCCAATGCCTCACCATAACTCCGGACATGCTTTACAGTGCTGTTCACAACATTATTCCTCGACTACAGCTATTGTTGAGGAATGATGGTGGACATATTGAGCATTTCCTGTAAAGAACATCATCTTTGCTTTGTCTTACTTTGTTATGATAATTATTGCTATTCTGATCAGATGAAGCGCCATCTGTCGGACATTTTTTGAAGTTTTGTATTTTTTTTGTTCTAATAAAACCCCATGCCATTCTAAGCATGTGTCTCAATTTGTACCTCCCTATCTACATTATTCCGTGGTTTATTCAGTTTTCAAATGTATACTGACTTTTTGATCACCCGGTATATTAAAACACCTGCAAGCAGTAGGTTTGATGTTATTTTGCTGTACTGCAACCAGTTTCGGTGACTCACTACACCATCTTCACGCATAAGTTGACGCTGATGGGGTGAATTTCGATCGTATACTCGTTCTCATCGGTGGCCAACATCTGTGAACTCGCTTCCGCGGAGTACTGTAACAGCGATGTTGTGTCTGCAGCCATCAACTACCGGTTGTCAGCTGATGGTTGCAGAATACCATAACAGCGATGTTGTGTCTGCAACCATCAACTATCAGCTGGTGGGAAACGATACACCCGAGTTCGCAACAAGCGCCTTTTGATCGGCACGCACGAAATCGACAACTCTTAGGTCCTCATGGCAGACCAGCTGCACAAGCTTGGTAAATTCTTCCAAAGCTGAACGGAGCAAGTACATGGTCTCTACCACTACCTACAACGTTCTGAAAGAATATCGTAAATATTAGACCAATGAACAAGATATAAACTATACGTAAACATAAATATTAAATACGAATTAACGAATCCGACAATGCTTCTTAACTGCTAAATATGTATGGAATTTCATATACATCCTAAATTCCTTGCCTGTCTTCTCATCCCCCTCTCTCCATACGTCTCCTCCTGCCCCATCTCTCTGTGCGAAACTCCTCCCCTCCCCCCCACCCTTGTCACCATCCATATCCGCCTCCCCCTTCTGTATGTCCATTTCTGACAGGTTTTTCAGTATATCCTTCCCCTCCCCCCTTCTCTTGTACATAATCTCTTCCCCCCCCCCCCCTCTCTCTCTGTTCATCTCCACCACTCCTTTCTCTATGTTCATTTTTGTCTGAATGGTAATTAGAGCATCTTGAAAACTTTTGAAGTAAATCCATCAAGATCTTTTCAAGATTTTTGGTAACAACGTTTCCCCTTTGTATGTTACACATACATTTATATATGTGATATGTTACAAAAATATTTAGCCTGTGTCCGTTCGGGTGTCCATCAGCGTATCATGTAAAACTTTCACGTAAATCGGTAGAGAACTTTTTGAAATTTGTGCTAACTACGCCTCTCCTTTATATATGACATATATGTATGTATTATATATGTTGTGGATTGGCAAGACAGACAACCCACTAGGAGGAAGCCGAAAGGCACGCGTTTAAGCTCACGCAGGCTGGCGTGAGGTCTGGAACAGGACACGGAAATGAGAATAGCCAAAAACGTACGTAACTGCTGGAATACTTAACTTTAATCCATAATTGGTGAACATCGCTCTTGACGGTACATGTTTTACTGCATCAATAGTAACTGGTAATGGCGCCTTGCTAGGTCGTAGCAAATGACGTAGCTGAAGGCTATGCTAACTATCGTCTCGGCAAATGTGAGCGTAATTTGTCAGTGAACCATCGCTAGCAAAGTCGGCTGTACAACTGGGCGAGTGCTAGGAAGACTCTCTAGACCTGCCGTGTGGCGGCGCTCGGTCTGCAATCACTGATAGTGGCGACACGCGGGTCCGACGTATACTAACGGACCGCGGCCGATTTAAAGGCTACCACCTAGCAGGTGTGGTGTCTGGCGGTGACACCACAATATATACTACAAAAAACATTTAGCCTCTAAGGTCTACAGGAAAGCTTCTGTAAAGCTTGGAAGGTAGGAGACAAGGTACTGGTGGAATTGAAGCTGTGAGGAAGGGTGGTGAGTAGTGCATGGGTAGCTCAGTTGATAGAGTACTTTCCCGCTATAGGCAAAGATCGCGAGTTCGAGTCTCTATCAGGCACAATGTTTTAATCTTCCAGAAAGTTTCAAAAAAGTTGTTGTTAGAGAATATTTCTGAATGTGAAATCTATGAAAATAAAAAACAATTGCTGCATGGATAGAAACGGCCTGACCGATTTCGTTAATGTTTTTTTTTTCTTTTTGTCGTGTTCGTTGTTGTCAGGACAAGATTTGTACTCAAAAAGTGTTTCGAAAATCCAGCAGAAAAGTCGGAAATTAAAATCAGTTGTGAAAGATAATCACTTGAGAACGGCTCGACCGATATGATTGATTTTTTTGTGCCTAAGTGTGGATGGTATGCTGTCACATGCTTTCATAAAAAAATCTGTTTCAAAGTTGTACATATAACATAGAAATACGTATGTAATATATTGTATAACGGAGTAACATTACCGACAGTCTCGAGAAGTTCTTGAGCAACTTACTACAAATTTTTACACGACAGCACTGCTGGAAGAAAGGATATTGCGGAGACATGGCTTAGCCACAGCCTGGGGCATGTTTCCAGAATGAGATTTTCTCTCTGCAGCGGAGTGTGCGTTGATATGAAAGCGGGTCGTTAGTCGTGCTTGGGTAGCTCAGACGGATGGCAGAGCACTTGTCGGTGAAAGGCAAATGTCCCGAGTTCAGGTCTCGGTCTGGCACAAAGTTTTAATCTGCCAGGAAGCTTCATATCAGGGCGCAGAGTGAAAATTTCATTTTGGAAACAACTGCATTAGTTTTATGTTACGTTCTGCTCACGGCTGCTTCGTATTAAGCGCACTTTACAAATTATAATCTATCAGTTCCTCCATTTCTGAATAAATCTAATTTGTGTTGTAGCAAATCTAGACTATTTATGGTTTTTGTGGTCGTTTTGATGAGATGTGCATTTCTTGTATAGTTAATTTTGACGTAGGTATAAGTTCGTTCACGCTTCAGACTTCTCGCAAACTTGATGTTTGGATGAGGAGATTCACACGAAGAATCGAAACAGAGATGAAAGCTTTCAGAAACGTTAGTCGTTCTCCACAAGGATGCGCAGTCTGTTGCCAAACTGTCATCAATGTCATTTTCAGTTAGGTAACTGGAAAATTTTGTGAGCTTTTGGTCTTGTGGCTGTATGCTGACCAGATGATCAAAACCACCAGTAGCATCTTGAGGATTTCAGTAAGTGAGCCCAAAGACGTAATGCGGCCACTGGCTGTTTTCACTGTTTTGGTCTTTGTACATCGAAGTCAAGCCAAGTATCTGTATTTTTCGCCACCTGAAATATGTAGAAAAAATTTTCTGGGAATTTAAATGGCAAAAGTTTAAGGTCCGCAACTTAAGCAGTGGACACAACGCTTGACCTAATTTTAGGAATAACGTAATTGTAGAAAGAACTTAATTTTAGGAATAACCTAATTTTAGAAATAACCTAATTTTAGGAATAACCGAATTTTATGAATAACTGTATTCTTGTTCGTTTTAAATAAGGCAAAAAATTTTCTGTATTAATTTCGGCCTTTTGTCATCCAACAGCAAAAGGTGTTCTTAATATACAATTACAGTTGCAATTACCAAGCTTGAACTAGATGAAACCGACAAGTAATATTGACATGGGAACGCAGGTTTCATACTCTAGTTGATGGAAGTCAGTTACCACCGGTTTCAGATTAAAAGACAGCTGCGTCTTTCTGCATTCATCTTGAACACACTGTATGATTCTAAAATGTATTTGCTTCTTCTCATCTTTTAAATTTCTAAACGTTAATGGTACTGAAGAACCTCAAGAGTAACTGTGGATCGTGAATGAACGGAGAAAGTGTTTCGCTCCATAATGAAAAGTACCAGCCATCAATGTAGTATCCTGCTGACATAAGAACTATAGGGTGGAGTCGATTGAGAAATAATATGACCATTTTCTGTATCATTATTAAAGACGAAGGCTTCGTCCTCTGTAGTTGTTACCTGCATCTGTGATAAGGCAAACTGAATTTCCATCGTGGATTTTGACAGTTTCGTCATACTCTTCAAACGAGCGTGAGTAATGTTGTATAGAATAGGCCTTACATCTACCTTCGTTAATGAGTTGACGGTTGTCGGCCTGTCACCTACTTCTTTGCAAATAAGCTTTGATGGTCTTTGATCCAAAGCTTCCCCTTTCGTTTTAAAGGTTTTTAACAGAATTCCTGTTTAACAAGTGTTCTGTAAATGGTGTGTGGCCATGAGTGCCTTCCAAACACGAACTTTAGTTTCAGCTCATTACTGTCAAATAGTTTAACAGAATACCGCGCGTTTTTATCACAGCATCGCCATCCACTCTTCTTTAAGATTTGAATTTATAACAATCGCTGGGTGAATGTGTATTACCACGATCAAAAGGAATAGGTTGCAAAATGTGACCTTTCGTATTTTTTGATTCTATGACTGACTTGAACAACACGGATTCTGCACAAATGTTAGTGCGTTGCCATCAATCGGTTAGGGCTAGGAACACCACCCCTAGCCTACTAGAGTCGGGCAGACGTTTTACTTGGCTACAGGGTGGCCGAGTTCGAGTGTGGGATTAATTGACTCATTAACGACTGCCGACTTCGAGTCTCCCCATTTCTATCCCGGCTGACACCATGTTAAACTCCTCCAAAGTGAGCACTGTCCAGTGAAACATCTGTCCCTCACGATGGTGTCGTTCTGTCACATATCAGCTGCCAACGATGTATTTCATAAAAATATCAAAAGCAACTGGGGCCAGTTTTGGCAATACGATGCCTTTTGGAAGGTCATTGACTAGTTTGGTTGTGGAGTGAGTGTTGTCTCTTTTGGGCAGAGAGTGTACAGTCAGAGGGAAAGGCAACGGAGAGTTGTTTGTTAATGGACAGCTGGGACAGTCGGAAGCTTCCATTGAGTATGAGAGGTTGTGTCTGTAACGTCGCCAACGGAGCGAATACTTAAATGCCCTCCGAGTGCGGTGTCTGTTTACAGTTTGTGAAGACTGCTGCAAAACGTGTCGCTGTCCGTGCCGCTCTGTATGAAATGCACCGTGAGTATAATGGCAGCTGCCTTCCAAGATTCCTCGAAGTACTCCATGGTCCTGTTTCGGACCTAGCGTTTTGGGACACCACAAAGAAATCAGGTGGTTGGTGTGTAAAGTTTCCGAAGTGATTCTGGTCACAAGACGGGAATTAACAGACTGAACACGGAATTGGAATTGGAGCTAGAGGCACGAGTCATTCCTGTTTCTGAAATCGTTAGGGAGTTCAACGTTCCTTGATCCGCAGCGTCAAGAGAATCCCAAATTTCAGGCATTACCTCTCACCACGGACGACGCAGTGGCCGACAACCTTCACTCAACAAGGCGTTGGAAGACCCCTGCAGAAATTAGGTCATGCTGGCTCTATAGCCGTCTAAGCCAGTGTGAATTTTGTTCGCGAAATAACCTCTCTATTATGTCCCGTAAGTGTTGGATGAGTGGCCAAAGTATTCCCTAGAACTGTTGAGAATATTCTTTGTATATGCTTGAACAGCTGTGGCCTGGTGACTTGGCGCACTGTCATCCATAAAAATTTGAGGCTTTTTTGGGAACCTGAAGCCAATGAATGGCTGGAAACTGTCTACAAGTAGACAAACAAACCAGTTTCAGTCAGCGATCGGTTCATTTGGACCAGAGGACCCAGTCCATCCAATGCAGACATAGCCCACATCCTAATGAAGGCACCACCAGCTTGCGCAGCGCCTTTTTGACAACTTGGATCCACGGCTGCGTGGGATCTACACAACACGCTAAACCTACCATCATCTCTTACAAACTGAAATCGGGACCCATCTGACCAGGGCACGGCTTTCCAGTCGTCTAGAGACCAACCGATGTGGTCACGAGCCCAGGAGAGGCGCTGCATGCGATGTGGTGGTTATGCCGGCCGCAGTGGCCGTGCGGTTAAAGGCGCTGCAGTCTGGAACCGCAAGACCGCTACGGTCGCAGGTTCGAATCCTGCCTCGGGCATGGATGTTTGTGATGTCCTTAGGTTAGTTAGGTTTAACTAGTTCTAAGTTCTAGGGGACTAATGACCTCAGCAGTTGAGTCCCATAGTGCTCAGAGCCATTTTTGATGTGGTGGTGTTAGCAAAAGCACTCGCTTCAGTCGTCTACTGCATAGCCCAGTAAAGCCAAATTTCACCGTACTGAGCTAACGGATATTTTCGATACACGTGCCATAGTGATTTCTGCAGTTATTTCACCGCAGTGTTGTTTGCCTGTCTCCACTGGCAACTCAACGCAAACGTGGCTGCTCTCCGTCGTTACGTGAAGAACTTCGGCCACTGCGTTGTCCGTTGTGAGAGGTAACGCCCTGAAATTTGGTATTCTCGGCACAGTCTTGACATTGTGGATCTCGGAATATTGAATTCCCTAACGATTTCGAAATGGAAAGTCCCATGCGTCTAGCTCCAACTACCATTCCGTGTTTTAAAGTCTGCTAATTCCCGTCTTGCGACCCTAACCACGTCGGAAATTATTTCACATGACTCACCCGAGTACAAATGACAGCTCCGCCCATACTCTTCCCTTTCATACCTTGCGTACGCAATACTACCGCCTTCTGTATATGTGCATAACGCTATCCCTTTACTTTTGTCAGCTCAGTGCGTTATCACAAATATTTTAATAAATATAGTAACATATAAACATGAACGTTTGGCAAAAAGGCTTTCAAGCCAACGAGACAGAGAGCATCAGAACAAAAACTTAAAAGACAAAATACAACTAAAACAGAAGGCACGTTTAGTACACAGTAATATATCTAAAAATTGAGCAATACGATAACGACAGATGAAGGGTTTTGAGAGAATAATGTCAACCATTAAGTGACGTAATCGTGTTTAGACTCATTTTAAAGACCCAAAACAAAGACTGATTACAATACACAATGCCAGCATTAAAATGATAATGTACGTAACAGGAATAGCAACACACTCATACAAAAGAGCAAGGTGCATCCACGTTGCACAAGACGTAATAAAAGGGAGAAATGAAAGGAAGCCAAAAAATGTGAGTTTGGAAATCGATTTAAGCAGCTAAGACTACGTGTAGTGGATGAGTATACCGTAAATCAAATTCAGCAGGATTAATGCAACGACTCAGTCGTTGAAATGAAATAACACAAACTAAGAATGAGATTTTCACTCTGCAGCGGAGTGTGCGGTGATATGAAACTTCCTGGCAGATCAAAACTGTGTGCCGCACCGAGACTCGAACTCGGAACCTTTGCCTTTCACGGGCAAGTGCTCTACCAATTGAGCTACGCAAACACGACTCACGCCCCGTCCTCACAGCTTTACTTCTGCCAGTATCTCGTCTCCTACCTTCCAAACTTTACAGAAGCTCTCCTGCGAACCTTGCAGAACTAACACGCCTGTCTTCGCAATATCCTTTCTTTCAGGAGGGCTAGTTCTGCAAGGTTCGCAGGAGAGCTTCTGTAAAGTTTGGAAGGTAGGAGACGAGGTACCGGCAGAAGTAAAGCTGTGTGGAGGGGGCGTGAGTCGTGCTTGGGTAGCTCAGATGGTAAAGCACTTGCCCGCGAAAGGCAAAGGTCCCGAGTTCGAGTCTCGGTCCGGCACACAGTTTTGATCTGCCAAGAAGTTTCAACACAAACTAAATTAAATCGAGTAGAGTTTGTATTAATCGTGAAGCTTACTCTACAAAATGAAGAGGGCTTTTTATTGAAAAGGATTTTTCCGAAGTTTTATTAGCCTTTTATTAAGGTCTCTGTTTAGTTTGAAAGTAGGTACCATCTGGTTCTTCACAACTGTATGAAAAGGGTGCGATTGTTTATGTAGCTTTAACCGTGATCTTAAAATGTGTGTAATTGGGATGATAATAGTCACTCTCCTTTAATGTTTCCCACTGCACTTGTACTCCTCTTTCAAATTTTCTTCCGCTGCCTACACTGCATCTTCCAAAGACAAGATGAATGAGGTGATGACGAGTTGCATGCCTGCGTTGCATTCTTCTTAACAAGGTCTTTCAGACTGAGATCTCGTGCAATGCGATGGTTGTGATCAGGGTGCTAGTTGGGAGTGTGTGTGCCGGCGATGATCCCTGCCCTGGTGTGATGTGAGGTGAGGTAAGGTAAGGTGGTCCCTGGCACCGGGCAAGGCCGCGCCCTCCGCATTACACAATGGCACACGCGGCCGCCGCGTCACGTAAGGCCATTCAGCGGAACCTGTTCCCAGCCGGCGGCCAGCACTGGGTCACTGTTCCCGCACACTCGCCTCATTTTGGAGCAGCTGCGCAAAAGTGCCTTTCCTCGTTTCCTGACTGGTTCTACGGGGCCGTCCTTCTGTCTACCTCATCATCTCAGGTAGTAGTGCAACCGTACACCGAGGTGGCGAAAGTCATGAGATAGCGATAGTGTCGTGTACACAGGGTATAAGAGGGCAATGCAATGGCAGAGCTATCATTGGAACTCACATGATTCGTGTGAGAATGTTTTCGGCGTGACTGTGGCCGCACGATACAAATTAACAGACTTTGAATGCGGAATGGTAGCTGGAGCTAGAAGGATGGGCATTCCAGTGTGAAAATCGTTAGTAAATTCAATATTCCGAGACCTGAAGTGCCAATAGTGTGCCGACCATACAACATTTCAGGCATTACCTCTCACCGCGAACAACACAATGGCTGACGGACTTCACTTAACGACCGAGAGCAGCAGCGATTTCGTAGAGATGTTAGTGCTCACAGACGAGCAACAATGCGTTGAATATCGGCGAACATCAATGTGGGACGTACGACGAGCGAATCCTCTAGCACAGTACGGCGAAATCTGGCGTCAGTGGCCTACGGCAGAAGACGACCGATACAAGAGCCTTTCTTAACAGCACGACATCGCCTGCAGCACCTCTCCTGGGCTCGCGACCATAGCGTTTGGACCCTAGACGACTCGGAAACGGTGGTCTCGTCAGATGAGTCCCGGATTCAGTTGGTAAGAACTGATGGTAGGGTTCGAATGTGGCGTCGATCCCACGAAGGGATGGACCAGAGTTGTCAACAAGGTACTGCGGAAGTTGGTGGTGGCTCCTAATGATGTGGGCTGTGTTTACTTGAAATGGACTGGGTCCTGACACTATTCAGTTACTTTCAGACCATTTGTAGCCATTCATGGACTTCATGTCCCCAGCCAACGATCAAATTTTAAGGATGACAATGCGCCTTATCATCGGACCACTATTGTTGCGATTGATTTGAATAATATTCTGCACATTTCGAGCGTGTGATTTGGCCACTCATATCGCCCGACATGAATCCCATCGAACATTTACGGGACATAATCGAGAGGTCTCTCCGTGCACAAAATTCTGCATTGGCAGCACCTTCACAACGATTGACAGCCATAATAGCAACATGGCTCATCATTTCTGCACATAATTTCCATGCCACATCGAGCTGCTGCACTACTCCGGCCAAAAGGAGGACCGATTCGATACTGGAAGGTATCCCACGATTTTCGTCACCTCAGTGTATACCGTCTACATCTACATCTGCAGCGTGATTCAACTGCTGCTATCCATGGGTTTTATGCAACCCGAAACACTTTCAAATTCTACGCAAAAGGTTTACATTTTCTCTCGCTTGCTACAGGCCAACAGTTAGTGCTACAGAGAAAATGAACAGGACCTTTTTGTAGAACATTAATGTAATTAAATTTTGTGCTCGAATACATTTTCACTAGAGGCCGTACATTTCGAATTATTCTAGAGAAATGTACAAAAGTGACCTTCGAACGCGTTTTTCTTGAGTGAGTCGATAACTGTTGTCTCCAACGAGAACGTATCTCAGTACAAAATTTAACCACATTAAATTTCTTACAAAAGAGAGCACTTCGTTTTTTCTGCAGAACTAACAGTTAGCGCGTAGCAGTCGAGAAATACAAAATAGTGAACGTGGTTCTTGAAGGTCTTGCATGTTGCATAACAGCCATCGGTAGGGGCAGCGCCAGGCACCCTATATACTCTGCAAACCACTGTCAAGCGCATGGCAGAGAGTACGTCCCATTGTACCAGTTACTAGGGTTTCTTCCAACTCTGATCACTTATCGTGTGCAGGAAGAATGTTAGTGTCAATGAAACTGCGTGTGCTGAAATTTATCTTCTCTTGTCTTCGCGATCGCTATAGGAGCGATATGTAAAAGGCTGTAGTATATTCCTAGCTTCATCATTTAAAGCAGGTTCTTGAAACTTTGTTATCAGACTTTTCTGGATGGTTTCCATCTGTCTTCAAGATACTGTCAGTTCAGTTCTCTCAATGTCTCTATGACACTCTCTACGATCAAACAAACCTGTGAACATTTATGTTGCTCTTCTCAGTATACGTTCCATATCCCCAGTGATTTCCTTTGTAGACGGCTGCGTTTCCCTTGAATTCTGTCAATAAACTAAAGTCTGCTAACTGTTATACCAACGACTGAGCCTGTGTGGTCATTCCATTTCATGTCTGGACTACGTGTTACACCCAAATACGTCGACAAAAAAATCACAGCACCAAAAAGAGAGTGATGTAGAAAAATTTCTGGAATACATTCGTCTAGGTAACACGTTTAAGTAAACGCGAGAGAAGTCATTGCAAATGTGAAATGCTGGTACATTAATAACCGTGCAACCGCAGAATGTTGGATGAAAACATGCATGCATTTTCTTGTACAGGTGCCAGATATCAGTTGATGGAATTGGATTTCATCCGTGCTGCACTTGGACGACAATACAGAGACATTAATGCTGGTTGTGGATGACCATGGAGTTGTCGTCCGATGATGTCCCGTATTTGCTCTAGTGGAGACAGATCTGATCATCGAACAGGGCAAGGCAACGTGTCGACATTCTGCAGAGCATGTTGAGCTATAACAGCGGTATGTGGGCGTGCGTTATCTGGTTGGAAAACACCCCCTGGAATGTCGTTCACCAATGGCCGCACAACAGGTCGAACCATCAGAGTGATATATAAATTAACAGTTAAGGTGCGCGGGATAACCACGAGAGTGCTATTGCTGTCATACAAAATCGCACCGCAGATCGTAACCGTAGGTGTGGCCACAGTGTGTCTAGCATACAAACCGATTGGTTGCAGGCCCTCAATTGATCTTCTTCTAACCAATACAAGGCCAGCACTGGCACTGAGACAGAACCAGCTTTCATGAGAAGACACAACAGACCTCCATCCTGCCCTCCAATGAGCTTTCGCTTGACATCACTGATGTCTCAAATGGCGTTGTTTTGGGGTCAGTGGAATGCGCGTTAGAGAGCATCTGGCTCGTAGCTGTCCTTCAACAAACCGATTTGTAGCAGTTCGTTGTGTCTCTAAGGTGATAACTGCTGTCTGATTACTGCTGCAGATACAGTACGATGTGCCACAGCCATACGTCGAACACGATGGTTTTCCTCCTCGGAAGTGCCACGTGGCCGTCCGGAGCGCAGTCTTCTTGCGACCGTACATTCTCGTGGCCACCGATGCCAGCAATCATGTACAGTTGCTACATTCCTGTCAAGTCTTCCTGCAGTATCGCGGAAGGAACATCGAGCTTCTCATAGCCCTATTACAGGACCTCTATCAAACTCAGTGAGATGATGAAATGTCATCTTTGTCACCATAAAGACATTCTTCTCTAACATCAATTCCCCAGGTCACAACTCAAAGATACTAATGCCCACGACCATTAAAGTGTGTATTTAAAGCAAAGCTGATTTGCATCCTCATAGTGATGCAACTAGCGTCACTCTTATACGACTGTTGAGAAATTTTAACAGACGTCATCATTCAGATGTTGAAACACGCCTACCACTTTCATTTATGATGCGCAAGTCGCTCTTGGTGTAACGATATTTTCCGTCAGTATATTTGTAAGAGTTTACCGATTCCAGCTGTGACTCACTGAAATTATATACAAAGGATATTAAGTTTTTGTTTTTCGTTTTGTGAAATGCGCAGTTTTACTTTTCTAACGTTTGAAGCGAGTTACCAGTCTTTGCACATGGAAAATATTTTTACGTGTCTTAACAGCAGTTCTATCAAAATAGTCTTATACTGTCTATATTTCACAATGATCGGTTTCCGATAACGGTACCTATCTTCAGGTCTATTAATTAATAGAAATAAAATTGTAATTGCGCACTATTCCTGTATTTGCAATCAGGCTATTTCGTATAAATAACTATCGCTGATAACTAACTCCCTATGAAAAGTACGTCTAGTTTTAATAGACATGTCCGATGTTTCCCATACGCTCCTTTCTTCGATGGCTAAAAAAAAAAAATGGCTCTGAGCACTATGCGACTTAACTTCTGAGGTCATCAGTCGCCTAGAACTTTAATTAAACCTAACTAACCTAAGGACATCACACACATCCATGCCCCAGGCAGGATTCGAACGTGCGACCTTCGGTCTTTCTTCGATGATTCTGCAGCAAATCCCGTCGTTCCTTATCAGTCAACCTAATTTTCAACATCGTTCTGTAGCATCAAATCTGAAACAGTTCGATTCTCTTCTTTCCGGTTTTCCGACAGTCCATGATTCACCACCATACAATACTGTTCTCCAAACGTACATTCCCAAAAACTTCTCTTCGGATTAAGGCCTTAGACTTCTCTTGGCCACGAATGCCTTTTTTTCCTGTGCTGGTCTAGGAATTCGTGGCGGTCCGCATCAAACCAATCAGAAGACTGATGATCAAAAAAAAAAAAAAGTCTGTCTTAAATGTCCACCTTCCTTCGTCTGTTAGGTGTCACTTTGCTTCCAAGGTAACAGAATACTATATCTACGAGTGATTACCCCGCAATTCACACCGAAGTGCCTGGCTGCCCAGCAAGGGACCTCCTGACCAATGACGCAAAACGCTCATTTCCATACCTAAGTGCCTGGCAGAGAGTTCATGGAACCAATGCCACACCAGTTCTCCCAGTTCTCCACCGTTTCACTCTCGAACAGCGCGCGGGAAAATGGACAGTACTTATTTCCGTGCTAGTACTCATCTTCCTCATTTTATTACGATAATAATTTATCCCTGTCTAGGTGTGCATCAACAAAATATTTTCGCATTCGGAGCAGGAAGTTAGAGACTGAAACAGAGTGAAAAGGTATCACCGCAATGAAAAATGACTTCGTTTTAAACACTGCCACACTAACTCGCGTATGATATCCGTGACGATCTCTCCCCGTTTTCACGGTGACACAAAACGAGCTGCCTTTCTTTGAACTTTTATGGTACCCTCTGCCAATCCAATTTGGTAGGATCCCGTACAGCACAACAGTACTGTAGCAGAGGGCGAAGAAGTGTAAAGTAGTCGGTCTCTTTATCATACCTGTTTGTACCTTCTAAGTATTCAACCAACCAAACGCTGTCTTTGGTTCTCATTCCCCACAACAGTATTTATGTGATCGTTCCAGCTTAGTTTGACCGTAATTGTTAACCCTAGGTATTTAGTTGAACCGAAATTTAACGGATTCCTTTTAGAACCCATGTCGATGACCTCACACTTTTCATTATATAGCGTCAACTGCCACACAGATATCTTGTGCGACTGCTTTTACAATTGGTTTGACCATGTGACAACTACTATACCTTAAATGATAGCATCATCTACAAACAATCTAAGATGGCTTCTCAGGTTGTCTTCTAATTAATTTATACAGATTAGGAGCATGAGAGAACCTATAAATTTTCCTTGGGGAACGCCAGATATTATTTCCGTTTTAGTCGATGACTTCCCGTCATTTACTATGAGTTGTGACCTTTCTCATAAGAAATCATGTATCCAGTAGCATAAATGATACGATACTTTATGAGGAAGCAATTTAATAAGGAACTACTTGTAAACAACGGTCTCAAAACTCTTCTGGAAATCCAAAATTATGTAATTAACCTGCAATTCCTTGTCGATAACGCTCATTACTTCAAGAGAAAAAAGACCTAGATGTGTTTCACAAGAAAGACATTTTCTGAATTCGTGCTGTGTGCCAATAAATCGTTTTCTTCGAGCAATTCATGATGTTTGAACACGGTATATGTTCCAAAATCTGACTGCAGACCGACTTAAGTGATATAGATTTGTAATTCAACCGATTACTCTTCTTTTCTTTCTTGAGTATTGGTGTTACCCGTGCAACCTTTCAGTTTTTACACTACTCGCCATTAAAATTGCTACACCAAGAAGAAATGCAGATGGTAAACGGGTATTCATTGGACAAATATACTATACCAGAACTGACATGTGATTACATTTTCACGCAATTTGGGTGCATAGATCCTGAGAAATCACTACCTACAACAACCTCTGGCCGTAATAAAGGCCTTGATACGCCTGTGCATTGAGTCAAACAGAGCTTGAATGGCGTGTACAGGTACAGCTGCCCATGCAGCTTCAACACGATACCACAGTTCATCAAGAGTAGTGACTGGCTTATTGTGACGAGCCAGTTGCTCGGCCATCATTGACCAGACGTTTTCAATTGGTGAGAGATCTGGAGAATGTGCTGGCCAGAGCAGCAGTCGAACATTTTCTGTATCCACAAAGACCCCTACATGACCTGCAACATGCGGTCGTGCATTATCCTGCTGAAATGTAGGGTTTCGCAGGGATCGAATGAAGGGTAGAGCCACGGGTCGTAACACATCTGAAATGTAACGTGCACTGCTCAAAGTCCCGTCAATGCGAACAGGAGGTGATCGAGGCGTGTAACAATGGCACCCCATACCGTCACGCTGGGTGATACGCCAGTATGGCGATGTCGAATACACTTTTCCAATGTGCGTTCACCGCGATGTCGCCAAACGTGGATGCGACCATCATGATGCTGCAAACAGAACCTGGATTCATCCGAAAAATGACGTTTTGCCATTCGTGCACTCAGGTTCATCGTTGAGTACACCATCGCAGGCAGTCCTGTCTGTCATGCAGCGTCAAGGGTTACCGTAGCCATGGTCTCCGAGATGATAGTCCATGCTGCTGCAAACGCTGTCGAACTGTTCGTGCAGATGGTTGTTGTCTTGCAAACGTCCCCATCTGTTGACTCAGGGATCGAGACGCGGCTGCACGATCTGTTACAGCTATACGGATAAGATGCCTGACATTTCGACTGCTAGTGATACGTGGCCGTTGGGATCCAGCACAGCGTTCCGTACTACCCTCCTAAACCCACCGATTCCATATTCTGCTAACAGCCATTGGATCTCGACCAACGCGAGCAGCAATGTCGCGATACGATAAACAGCAATCGCGATAGGCTACAATGCGGCCTTTATCAAAGAAACGTGATGGTACGCAATTCTCCTCCTTACACGAGGCATCACAACAACGTTTCACCAAGCAACGCCGGTCAACTGCTGTTCGTGTATGAGAAATGGGTTGGAAACTTTCCTCATATCAGCACGTTGCAGGTGTCGCCACCGGCGCCAACATTGTGTGAATGCTCTGAAAATCTAATCATATGCATATCACAGCATCTTCTTCCTGTCGGTTAAATTTCGCGTTTGTACGACGTCATCTTCGTGGTGCAGCAATTTTAATGGCCTGTAGTGTAGGTACTTACCTTTCGTTTAGCGAGCGGTTGGATATGATTTTTAAGTATGGAGCTGTTATACTGGGATGCTCTGACAGGAACCTTATTTATATACCATCTGGACCGGAAGACTTGTTTTCATTAAATGACTTAAGCTGCTTCGCTACACCGAGGATATCTACTTCTTAGTTTCTGATGTTGGCAGCTGTTCTTAATTCGAATAAGGGAAAATTTACTTTGTCTACAGTTCTTTGGTGAAAAAATTTCAGAACATCGTATTTAGTAACTCCACTCGTGCCACTGTCATCGGTAACATAACCATCGCTATCGCACAACGAAGAAGGTATGGATAGTGTCTTGCTGCTGGTGTGCTTTACATACGACTACAATATGTTTGGGTTTTCAACCATTTTTCGAGACAGAGTTTCGTTATGAGACTACTAAAAGAATCTGGCTCTGAAGTTCTCTTTGAATTTCGAACTTACGTAAAACTTAGCCAAACTTGGAATTTTGCGTTCTTTTAAATTCGTCGTATGTTTGTTCGCGGCTTCTGCAACAGTGTTCTGACCTCTCCTGTATACTACTGGGGATCATTTCCGTCTCTAATTAATTTATTAAGTATAAATCTATCAGTTTTTGTCGATCCTACATCCTTGAATTTAAACCACAATTGGTTTATTGTTACACAGTTTGGAAGGAAGGAGACTGTCTCTTAGGTAGGTGTCAAGCAAATTTTTATCTTCTTTTCTTAGATATATTTTCATTTATTTTTAGTGTCTTTGGATGCTACGATATTCAGTCCAGCTACAGCGACGTTGTGGTCCCTCATCCATGTATTCGTCAAGTTGCTCCCTATTTCCTCTGGATTATTTGTTACTAAGAGGTTAAGTATATTTTCGTAAATATTTACAATTCGCATACTTCGTGGTCCCTAATCGCGATGTTAAATTTGTCGCTAATCTCATATCTGCTACTCCTCATTACTTTAGTCTTTCGGTTTAAAAAAATGGTTCAAATGGCTCTTAACACTATGGGACTTAACATCTGAGGTCATCAGTCCCCTGGAACGTAGCACTAATTAAACCTGTCTAACCTAAGGACATCACACACATCCATGGCCGGCCAGGGTGGCCGAGCGGTTCTAGGCGCTACAGTCTGGAACTGCGCAAGCGCTACGGTCGCAGGTTCGAATCCTGCCTCGGGCATGGATGTGTGATGTCCTTAGGTTAGTTAGGTTTAAGTAGTTCTAAGTTCTAGGGGACTGATGACCTCAGATTTTAAGTCCCATAATGCTCAGAGCCATTTGAACACATCCATGCCCGAGGCAGGATTCAAACCTGCGACCGTAGCGGTCTCGCGGTTCCAGACTGAAGCGCCTAGGACCGCTCGGCCACAAAGGCCGGCATTTCGGTTTACTCTCAGTCCATACTCTGTACTTATCAGACTGTTCGTTCCATTCAGTACGTACTGTAGCTCTTCACTTTCACTGAGGATAACAATTTCATCAGCAAATCTTATCTGTCATTGAGTTCTTTTCACCCTGACTTTTAGCCCCGCACCTGAACCTTTATTTCATTTCCGTCATTAATTCTTTGCCGAATAGACTGAACAGTAGCGGCGAAAGTCTACATCCCGGCCTTACGCCCGTTTTAATCAGATTTCCCATCTTGATTCTTGTACACATTGTGTATAGTCCATCTTTCCCTGTAGCTTACTCCTATTTTTATGAAAATTTCGAACATCTTGCATCATTTTACACTGTCTAATGCTATTTACAGGTCGTCAATTCCTGTGAACGTGTCTCGATTTTGCTTGAGTCTTAAATCCGTTATCAATCGCTGTTTCATAACTACCTCTTTGGAGCCCTTATCTTTCCGAAAATCAAACTGACCATCATCTAATACATTCTCAATTTATTTTCTATTCTTCTGCGTGTTATTGTTATCAGGAACTTCGATTGATGAGCTACTATGCTGATAGCAGGATAGTTCTCGCACCTTTCTGCCCTTGAATTTCAGTGATAATGGTACTAACATGTTTCAATACAATTATTAGAGATGGGAGATATGGGAGACACGATACTGAAAGTAAAATCTGACAGAAGACTAAAAGAACCAAGTCGGTATAATGCCTTTTGTGTAGACGATAATCCTCCAGAATCATTGCGATCCTTGGGAGTGGCAACCATCAGAAAATTATTCCAGTTGGTGTCCAACGTACATAAAAAAGAATGAATGAACTAAAATTTCAAGAAGAATGCGCTAATTTCTATTCCAAAGCAGGCAGATAGTGGCAAATCATCAGTTTAATAAGTCATGGTTCTGAGACAATGACGCGAATTATTTTAAGAAGAATGGAGAAACTGGCAGGAGCCGACCTCGTGGAAGTTCCCTTTGGGTTCCGGAGAATTTTAGGAACATAAGAGGTGGTACCGGTCCTGCGCCTTTCCCTAGAAGACAGATAAAAGGAATCCAAATGTACTTTGATATCATTTGTAGATTTAGACATATATTCTGGCAATGTTGACCGGAATACATGGTAGTAAGTATGAAATACAGGAAACGAGAAGTTATTTACAACTTGAAAAGAAGCCAGAGTGCCATTATAAAAATCAAAGTACATGGGAGGAAAGCAGTAGTTGAGAGTAGAGCAGGACAGGGTAGTATTTTCTCCCCGGTGTTATTTAATCTGTACACTGAGCAAGCAGTAAATGAAACCAAGGAGAAATATGAAAATGGAACTGAAGTTCATGTAGAAGAAATAGAAACTATGGGATTTGTCAGTGATATTGTAATTCGGTCAGAAACAGCAAAGGACTTGGAAGATTAGCTCAACTAGGCGGGGAAGGAAAAAACAGTATTGTGGTTCCAGATAAAGGGGCTCCCAAGTATCAGGTAGGCCTTGAAAGTCGTTTTAACATTTATTATAAGGCTTGGAAACAACATAAGTAATGTTCAGGTTCTTTAATGCGTTTACGTCGTTATTTAAACGAATTTCGTATCGACAAAAATTATCGTTTTGATTATAGAATCATTTACTTACCTGCAGAGACATAGATACGTTGATTGAAAAATGTTATTATATATTCTGTTTCACTCTTTCAGATTTCCTTTTAACGTTCATTTAAATACAGACAGATTTTATATGATTAGAAACTCAGGTTATTTAATGATTTCTACTGACTAAAAGATACAGTGAAGCGAAATATCTATGCAATGTCTCACGTATGTGTTTGCAAAGTGAAGAGTCTAAGATCAAAAGTAAATAATGGTAGTCACGAAACTGCTGAACTTTTTACTGAAGAAGGTACTGAACAAATGATCATATCAAACAAGAAGAAAAGCGGGGAAATAAGGCAGAACGCGGAAAATATACAGAAGAAGAGAATAAACCGGTTGTTGATCATGATAACGCCATACCAAAGCAAGAAAGCCACTATTCGAGGGAAAAGATCAGTTGACAAAGAATACTTAAGTGAAGACCTGACTGTTCTTAGTTTATTCCAGGAATTTCAAAGCACTGAAATCACATACCGATTCTATGCTAAAGTCACTGAAAATAAATTGAGGTGTGATCCCAATAATAAAGGCAATAAACTGCAATTCTTCCATCTCCACCGCTATCATGCTCGCATAATTTCGATATTGTTGTGGATTTTCCATCACAAGCTCTACACCGAGATTCATACGTGCACCAAAATCATCGCACTGCCTAGTCCTTTCTCTTATCCAACAAGAACAAGGTCGTTTAAGTTTTCTCCTTGCCACTAAAAACCATTAAAAGTGCAGCAGCAGCCAGGCATTCCTCCATCGCAACCTTTTTCTTCACGCACACGACAACGATAAAAAAATTTCGCGGAGAGTGATCTCTCAGCTCTCACAGACATTCTTATCCTTCTGCGTGTAACCTAATCCAACAAGTGCTGTCACAAGACTCTGTTACTTACAAAAAGTACTCGCAAGGAACTATCAGATAGTAACTATCAGCGAAAATTCGTCTTAGTGTAAACAATTCTACGAGTACTGTATTCGAGTACCAAACTGTGTGAGAGCAAAAACCTCTCACATGCATCCCAGCCAGGATTCAGTAGGAAAAGTAGTTCTAGCGACCCATTGGCACACTCTCTTATGTTCCGGCTGACGAGTTCGATAAGAAGAACACACGAGCGGTCGTATGCACTTTATAATTGTAGAATAAAAGTTTGTTTCATTTAGTCTTGGACTCTTTCACAGGACAACTGAATCACTAATTTCTCAAACAACCGCCGTTTTGATCATGCGTCGTCATTCGTATAGGGTGATAAAATTTTTACAGACATTCTTCAAGGTTTCGCGTTTGCATCAGATCCTCATTCACTACACATTATTTCGTCTTGATACCTGCCAGTTTTCTTCAGACTGACGAAGACATTTTTTTCTCTATGAATCCCTCGCGTAGGCGCAAGCTGGCAGCGGATGAAACCGCTCTTCACCCAAAGGTTTCACATGTTATGTCTCATAGTACATAAAAAAGATGGAAATAAATAACGTGTTTTAAACTAAACTTCGGTGGCGAATTTTTTATTCTATTTAAAACTTCTTATAAGATTTTATAGTATAGTATAGTTAAAATATACTAAATGACGACTATGTTAATGCAACTATGATATGAAGTGGATGCTGTTGGTGCAATAATATGATCATGCACGTAATGAACTTGGGATAATGAGTTTAATTACCGAATCTTGTGGAACCGCAGAAAGCGCCTAGATGTTAATGAAAGTGAGAGAGGGAAGTGGTTGGTGCTTTGTGAAGCGTTGAGATTACGGTTCGAAGGAAGTGTTTATATCAGGAAGTATCATTGCTGGAGAACAGGAACTTTGTTGAAGGTCCGGCGGGAGAAGATAACCCATCTATGTATGGAAGGTGAAATATTGACGTAGGCGTGTATCAGCGTATCTCAATTGGTGGTAAGTTGTTCACTTAGGAATGAAATAAATAGGAAATACGGGGGAACCAAAGCGAGATGGCTGCAGGAAAATGTAAGGAAATCGAAAATGAAATGATCATCGGAAGGAGAGATTCAGGATGCAGAAAAGTCAAAACTACCTTAGGCAAAATATAATTCACACAAAGCAAGAGCAGGTAAGAGCAAGAACTATCGCACAGTCAGCTTACCGGCTCATGCGAACGAGTTTGGTACAAGAATAATGTACAGAATAATGGAAAAGAAAAATTGGATCTGCTGGATGACGAGCAGTTAGGCTTTAGAAAAGATAAAGGCACCAGAGAGACAGTACGGACGTTGAGATTGCTGATGGAAGCAAGACTTAAGGAAAGTCACGGCGTGTTAACAAGATTTGTCGAATTGGATAAATGATCGACAATGTAAAGTGATGCAAGATATTAGAAAATTCTGACAGAAACAAGCGGAAGTTTTTGGGAAAGACAGATGTCAGACAATATGTTCAAGAAACAGGAGGGAACAATAAGAATGAAAGACCAAGAATCAAGTGGTCGGGTTGAAAAGGGTGTAAAATAGGGATACGCGTCTCGCCCCTGTTGTTCAATCTGTACGCTGAAGAAAGGTCCAAGAGTCAGATTCAGATTCGGGGTAAAAAGATATCAATGATAAGCATCGTTGAAAACATGGCTACTCTCAGTGAAAGTGAGGAAGAATTACAGGACCTACTGAATGGAGTGGACAGTCTAATGACTACAGCCTACGGATTCAGAGTAAACTGAAGAAAAAAAGAAAAAAGGAAAACGGACAAGTGCGAGTAACTTTCGTGGCCTTTGGGCTCTTGCGAGATTAACTATGTGTACTGGCAGTTCATCTACAAATTTTGATGAGTGGGAGTACCAAAATATGTTACAAAAATGGCCGTATCTTTTGACTGCATCTACGTAGAAGATAACAGATTTTAAGCCGCAAAAGGACCTTACTCCTTAGTATGAACTTGAAGGGGTGTCATGTGACGTCTGTCCAGACAAAACGATTAGAACAACGAGGAGACAATAGATGAACTCCTTGATCCCATTTCAACGACTGACTCAACTGCAAGCCAAGTCTTTAGGAAATTGATCAGTCTCTCTCAAAAATGAGCTTTGTATTATTACCATTGTTCATGTTTTGTGTTTGAATACTTAATGCTCAAATTTTTTGTCATTATATTACAACAACAAATATAATGGTCAGCTGACCGCTGTGAAATCTGCCGAACTATCAGTTTAATAAGTCTTGGTTGCAAAATACTAACACGAATTCCTTACAGAAGAATGTAAAACTGGTAGAAGCCAACCTCAGGGAAGAGCGGTTTTTATTCCGGAAAAATGAAGAAACACACGAGGCAATATTCACCTTGAGATTTAACTTGGAAACTAGGTTAAGGAAACCCAAACCCACGTTTATAGAATTTGTAGAGTTTGAAAAAGCTTTTGAGAGTGTTGACCGGAATACCCTCTTTGAAATTCTGAGGGCAGCAGGGATAAAATACAGGGAGCGAAAGCCTGTTTACAACTTGTACAGAAACCAGACAGCAGTTAAAAGGGTCGAGGGGCATGAAAGGAAGCAGTGGTTGAGAAGAGAATGAGACAGGGTTGTAGCCTATCCCATATGTTATTCAATCTGTACATTCAACAAGCAGTACATGAAAGCAAAGAAAAATTTGGAATAGAAATTAAAGTTCAGGAGGAAGAAATAAAAACTTTGACGTTTGCCGATGATATTGTAATTCTATCAACTTGGAAGAGCAGTTGAACCGAATGGAATGGACAGTTTCTTGAAAGGAGGATATAAGATGAACACCAACAAAAAGCAAAATAAAGATAATGGAATGTGGTCAAAATAAATCAGGTAATGCTAAGGGAATTAGATCAGCAAACGATACACTTAAAGTAGTAGACGAATAACTGATGATAGCCGAAGTAGAGAGGATATAAAATGTATACTGACAATGGCAAGAGAAACATTTCGGAAGAGGAGAAATTTGTCAACTTCGAATATAGATTTAAGCGTTAGGAAGACTTTTCTGAAGGTATTTGTGTGGATTGCAGCCATGTATGCAAGTGAAACATGCACGATAAACAGTTTAGATATAAGGAGAACATAAGCATTCGAAATGTGGTGCTGCAAAAGAATGTTAAAGATTAGATAGATCACGTAACTAATGAGGAGGAATTTGGGGAAGAAAATCAATTTGTGGCACAATTTGAGCAAAATAAGAGGTCGGTTGACAGGGTAAACTCTGAGACATCAACAGTCTTGGGAGTAAAAATCGTAGAGGGTGACTAAGAGATGAACACAGTAAGCAAGTTCGGAAGGATTTAGATTGCAGTAGTTATTCGGAGATGAAGAGGTTTGCACATGATACGGTAGCATGCAGAGCTGCACCAAACCAGTCTTCGAACTGAAGACCACAACAACAACAGAATCCAACTGCGTAGTGATGATACGGTAGCATGCAGAGCTGCACCAAACCAGTCTTCGAACTGAAGACCACAACAACAACAGAATCCAACTGCGTAGAGACAGCAATGGCTCTGTTACTTGCAATGAATTCAGGATATTGTGGAACCACTAAGCATTTACGCACAGCTCCGCGTTCGGAGCACAGAGGGTCCTGTTTTTACGGGTGGGCCCGATGACGACGATGTTTCCGGCTGCCGCCAATCACTGCGAAGGCGAACTGCTCTGCAACCGGTGAGCACCTGCCCTTTCTCGCCCCGCCTCATTGATCTCACGGCCGCTGCTTGTAACGAAATTTGCGACCGCCACATCGCCTGTAATGGGCGTCGGTCCTTGCTACAAAGTGTCTGATTGGCAGCTCTACTCGGCGTCTGCTTCGTACCTTGCCAGGCCTCTTTTCAGCAGTGCGGAGTTTGGAGTAGCGAGCCACAGCAGTAGTTCAAAATGGTTCTGAGCACTACGGGACTTAACTTCTAAGGTCATCAGTCCCCTGGAACTTAGAACTACTTAAACCTAACTAACCTAAGGACATCACACACATCCATGCCCAAGGCAGGATTTGAACCTGTGACCGTATAGGTCGCGCGGTTCCAGACTGAAGCGCCTAGAACCGCTCGGTCACACCGGCCGGCAAAAGGTTCATATGTGCTCAATAAAAGTACTAGAGTGTTGTTCTTGTGACTGAAAAAGGTTGCATTTTATACCAATGCATGTGAAATGTCTTGAAACAATTCCATTTTGGTATAAAGCGCAGAAGAATTCCAAAGTTTCCGGATTTAACTGTCCCTGAGAGGAAAGTCTACAGGTTCCCTTTCGGTCCATGCTCTGTCCAGTGATCAAAACTGTCATACCGTATATCATTCACTAACACTGGAGTTTTGTTTTCTTCTTCTTCTGGTCTTGTTATCAGTACAATATTCAAAGACAGGTTTCTCTTCCCAGATCAGTTAAGACTATTTGCAGTGTACGCGTTAAGAATTCGCTGACATGTTTATGTAATAACTCACTTTCAAGCCTGTCTCTTTCCGTTTACCCTCACTTTTCGTTGCACGATAAAAAAACAGCGGCAAAAAAAATCGAATGAAACTGCTACACTGATAACTGATGCTCACATAACCTTGCACGATGTCTGCTAAAGATCCACACTGTTCAGGAACTTTTCGTCACAGAAAACAGAATACTGATTTACATGAAAGCTTAAACATACCTTGCAAGCACCATTACCCACCGAAGGAAGAAACTGGAAACAGGTTGCAATTTTGACGTTGCTTGAGAGCAACACTGCCACATAGAGGGTTAAAGTCCTCTAAAAAAAATGATATAAAGAAAAGTTAAGTATATTCTAAAAGTAGGTTTATGCTTTTCAATTTAGGTTTGATATTTAAGTTCTAATTTGTTGAAGCATTCACTTAGTATAGCACTTAACGCATATTATATGGAATCTATTAGGTTCAAGGGTTGGTTCCGTGCGCAGAAAAACAAACTTTGAGGAAGGTTACGGTACAAAAATATGTAGATAGGGATTCATGGGTCGGAAACCGCATGGTGTTTGTGTGGTAACCGAAGTGTTCAAATATCAATAAAAAGCGAAATATGCAAGCTATTGTTGTGGTCTTCAGTCCGAAGTCTGGTTTGATGCAGCTCACCATACTAATCTACCCTGTGCGAGCCTCTTGATCTCCGAATAACTGCAACCTACGTTCTTCTGAATCTGCTTAGTGTGTTCATCTCTTGGTCTTCCTCTATGATACCCCATTCTCCCCCCCCCCCCCCTCTTCGCTCCGGTACTAAATTGGTGACCCGTTGATGTCTCAGATCAGTATCTCCTCATTATTACGTGATCTACCCATCTAATCTTCAGCATTCTCCTGTAGCACAACATTTTAAAAGATTCTATTCACTTGTTGTCTAAACTGTTTATGGTCCATGTTTCACTTCCATACAAGGCTACACATCAGAAAAATACCTTCAGAAAAGACTTCCTAATATTTAAGTCTATATTCGATGTTAACAAATTTCTCTTCTTCAGAAACGCCTTTCTTGTCACTGTCAGTCTACATTTTATATCCTCTATATTTCGGTCATCATCAGTTATTTTGCTTCCCAAACATCAGAACTCATCTACTGCTTTCATTGTATCGTTTCCTAATCGAATTTCCTCAGCATTATCTGACTTAATTCTAAAATGGCTCTGAGCACTATGGGACTCAACAGCTGTGGCCATCAGTCCCCTAGAACTTACAACTACTTAAACCTAACTAACCTAAAGACAGCACACACATCCATGCCCGAGGCAGGATTCGAACCTGCGACCGTAGCAGTCGCGCGGTTCCGGACTCCACGCCTAGAACCGCTCGACCACCGCGGCCGGCAACTTAATTCTACTACATACCATTATCCTTGTTCTTCTTTTGTTGATGTTCATCTTATACCCTTGTGTGTCTTATACCCTTGTATACCGTTGTAAGTCAGTTGCCTTTACTTTGTGTGCTATCGTAAAACTGACAGCCTAAATGTGCTACTGATCTCAAAGCCACATCAGTTCCATGACACTAAGAAGAATAATGTGTATGTGAAAACCAATCTCATTCACAAGCAAACCAACGATTTCACGCTCAATAGTCTTGGTCAGTGCAAACTGTTTAAGAAAAACCGTAACTGCGTAAAAAAAACTGTAATGTCGACTGGTAGAAGAATGTAAACTGAAACACACGAAAATTTCTGCACTGACATGTGGCCCTGGTAAAATACAGAAACTGACAGACCCTACATTGCGCAAAGAAAACGAAAAAATCACGTATTACGAATCTCGCCCGTAAAATGAAGTACTAGCAGAAACAGCAACACAGCAAAACTCAGCAACAGATTAAAAAAAATATTGCTAAAAACCAACTTGATTTGGTCCAGGGAAATTGTTCATAATTTTGAGACAGAATTTCAATGGAACACAGGACTTAACCTTTAAGTTCTGAAATTTCAGTTAGTAACGAACTTATTAAAGAAAACAATTACAGACTCTAATATGAAAATTAATTCAGTCTAATAACTTCCCAGATAAAGTAAATTAACTAACAGGATCAATGAATAGAATAATTATCTAAAACTCGACTGTGTTCATTTTTTAAATACAACCTACGACCAGCTTAGAGACAGAAGTGATGACACTTTCTGAAGGACCTGACCATCATTTTGCAGGACAATGCTCAAGCACGTACAGTGCAAGCTGTTACTGATTTCTTTCCCTGATCGGGCTGCTAAGTGCTATACTACTTACTGTACTCCCCTCACTTAAGCCCTCGTAAGTTCAACTCGATTTCTAAACTGAAAGAAACACTTTACGACATTCGCTTCAGAACTGATACAATTTCGTCGGGCAATAGACCGCGCCGCTCGAACTGTCAACACAACTGGCACTGCTAAGAGCATCCTACGACTTCCACATCTCTGGCAACGGCTTATACACAATGCTGGTGACTACCTTGAAGGTCAGAGAAACTTTGAAACACGTATCTATTTTTTACGAGTTGCAGTAAATAGTTGCCACTGTTAAAGGTCCAACCTTCTTATTAGACCTCCAGACCGACGTGGAGGAAGATCCTCACCTTTGGTCCAGTCAAAATAGGGGCCAGCATTCAGTGACTGGTATCCGTAGATTTTTGAGACAGCGATTAGTTCAAATGTCACTTGCTGACTGTTAGACGAACATTCAAACCCAGTCAAAACTAAAAATCAGTGTAGATCGAGTAGTAGTTACGTCAGGGAATTGTCAGCGAATTCTTAATAATTAACTTCCATTCCCCCAAATCACTTTAGACCAATGGCGAGTTGATTACTTCAGAAAGTCCCGCTGCCTCGTCCTGGTCAATTTCGGGCTTCCACTCCGACTTTAATGATCTGTACTTCGATGGACGTTAAACCATATACTTCTATATTTTCTTGGAATAATGCACTATGTTCCATCAATACACTGCAGTTCAATTTTAACTTCTTGAAATAACAATAAAATTTGCAAATTGAGTAGATTTAATTCACAAATACTTTGCCAAACATGATCTCACGAGAAGAGCTTCCTTAACTCATCATGATTGGAGAAGTTTCTCCTCAATTGCAGTTGAGAATCCGTCATAGCGCCCAAACTAATTTGCGCTTACCGCCTTGACCCAGCTTTGATAGGTGACCTTGTTACAGCAGGTGTGCTGGCCTCTGTTTCGTATCCTTGGCAGCGGTCGACGAGTTCGAGGTCCCGCCTTCATAAGCAAGGATCCAGAAGACTGCAGACGCTGCGGTGCTTTCCAAAGACAGGCTCGACGTTCTCCTTCATGAATAATAAAAACCCACACCTCAAAAGTACCAAAACACCCAGAACTGCTCTACCAAGTGACACGTCACTTTTAAAGAAACTCGTGATTATGTGTGACAAAAAGAGCTGTGGACGTTCAACAAAACTAAGCCTTAAGATGGATTATCTCGTAATTTTGGAAAGTATTACAGCGAACTGTCTTGATAATTATCAACCAGAACAAATGCCACATCTCTATCTGTAGGGTTGGCATGCCCTCTCCGTCCGATAAGCTTACATATTGCAGCCGGAGACTGTTGTCCCTGCTGTATAATGCACCTAGGAACACAAGATGTTTCCTAGTCGAAGTTCCAGTTTAGTGACGCAATGTTGAATCACATGAAAGAACGCGCGCTAAATGTAGTTTCCCGCATATTTTATTGTTGTTGTGAGGCATGAGGTTGGGTTTTGTACATCATTTTGTAAGTATTACGAGTGCTACATATTTAAATGCTGAATAATATATATTTCCTATTAGGAGGACATTGTTAATGGTTCCAATTCAGAGTTTTATGTTGAGTAAAATTCTTTGTCTTAAAAACTATTCACGTAACATGTGGAGAACTCTGCCATACTTAACCAGTTGTACACCATCTTGTACCTGGAAACAGGAGATCTCTTTACCATGGAACACGTGACTTTTGCAAATGAACTGGACTTATGTAATGTCTCAAAAATTTTCTCTCTGCCTAAATGGAAACCTGTGTTAGTTGCTAACAGCTTCCACACCAAATGTTTTAACTTGTAACTGACTTTCGATAATAATTGTTCTCCATTTGATTTCCCTTATCGATTATCGGTATTTAGTAGAGTAATAATGTAATACACAATATTGAGCAGAGTACTGTCAGTATTTTCATATGATAAATCACAGCAATCAGTCGTCCTTTCTTTTATTAGGCAGATCTAGATTCTGGTTAGTACTTAGCCATTATCAATGCACTATTTCATGGTATGAATGCGTGTCCTAGTACTTCATTCCCCTGTTCTTCGGGTTTCTGTCACAGCAGCTGTGTGGATGATGTTTTTCAGAAAGTTCGATGGTATCTCACCAGTCTCAAAAATTCTACACACTGACTTGAACAGTCGTTTCACTGCCACTTCCCCGAATGATTTTAGAAATACCGATGGAATGTTACCTATTTTTTCTTTCTTATTTGACTTCAAGCCTTCCGGAGCTGTTTCAGATTCTGATTATAATACCGGATCCCTGTGTTTTCCCTCTCGACACCATTTTCTTCTTCTGTCACGTCATTAGAAAATTACTGCCCCTCATATACTCCTTCCACTTAGCCGCTCTCACTGTGTTTAGCAGCGAAATTCTCAGTACACTCTTAATATTTTCGCCGTTGCTTTTAATTTGACTGAACGTTGTTTTGATTTTTCTGAACGCTGAGTCTGTCCATCTGATTTCCATTTCTTTTTCGATGACTTTTATTTGTGTGTTCTTTCATCTCCTTTAGCATTTTTGTGCTCCCTTCTTTCCTCAGTCTGCTGGAGTATCTGCACTGCTATCCAAGTTTTCTTCCCAGTTATCTTCCTTGCACATGCGTTAGCCTGTGCATCACCTAAACCGGCTATCTTTAAAGATGTGCACTCCTCTTCGAACTTATCTGCCTACCTGGCACGGTATGCATATTTTTAGCGATCATCAAAAGCGTTTCATCATTTCTCAGTACTTCCACACACATTGTTCCGGACGGTTGTCTTTCTTAAACTTCACTCTGCTCTTGATCATCGCTGAACTGTGATCTGAGTTAAAGCAAACTAGTGCGGTGCTACTTGAGAAGGTTTCAAGAATATTTTATCACGTTGGATTCATATAACATGGTACATGCTACACCAAAGTCGAGTATTCTTTCTTACCCCCAAACAGTACACAATGTACACTATACATAACCTTGTAGCATAGTCTCCTGTCATAGTGCTTGTTGCTCTAAGTCATGTTACAGGAGCTTCTTTAGCGCCGACATCTCATTAACGTTTTAGTAGCTCTTTCGTGCTACATCATATTTTCACTGGCATGTGTCGCTTCTTTCTCGGACGCGATCCTTCAAATTTTCTCTGGGAGACTGCGTCGCTTCTCCGCGCTGACCTAAATCTCACTGAAGCTGACAAAGACTACAAGGTTTTTGGGGTGAGGCGAAGCGGACAGTCTTCTGCTTGTAGAGAGTTAGCAACTTTTTTTGATTAAACGAAAAAAGAATGAAACTAAACCTAGGTACATGTGTGAAACTATGGAGAAGAATTTTCCTCCTCAGCAAGACGATCCCTAATGTTGTAGTTCAATCAGCTCGTAAGACATACTGCAACATTCTTTTGTCCTAGATGCAATACGTAAATTATACGATATCTTGTTGGTGATAGGTGCGAAAGTTACCTAACTATTAGTTTAATAAGTCATGGTTGCAAAATACTAACGCGAATTCTTTACAGAAGAATGGAAAAACTGGAGAAGTCGACCTCGGGAAAGATCAGTCTGGATTTCGGAGAAAGTAGGAACATGGGAGGCGATACTTACGCTACGACTTATCTTAGAAGATAGATTAAGGAAAGGTACACCTATGTTTATAGCATTCGTAGGCCTAAAGAAAACTTATGACAGTTTTGACTGAAATACTCTCTTTGAAATCCTGAAGGTAGCAGGGGTAAAACAAAGAGACCGGAAGGCTATTTACAACTTGTACAGAAACCATACAGCAGTCATACGGGTCGAAGAGCATGAAAGGAATCTAGTCATGGAGAAGGTAGTGAGACAGGGTTGTAGCCTACCCCCATAGTTATTCAGTCTGTACATCGAGAAAGCAGTAAAGGAAACCAAAGGGAATAAAGTTCATGGAGAAGAAATAAAAACTTTGAGGTTTGCCGATGACACTGTAATTATGTCAGAGACAGCAAAGGATTTGGAAGAGCAGTTGAACGGAATGGATAGTGTCTTAAAATGAAGATGAAAGATGAACATCAACACAAGCAAAACAAGGATAATGGAATGTAGTCGAATTAAAGCAGATGATGCTAATGAAATGAAATTAGGAAACGAGACACTTAAAGTAGTAGATTAGTTTTACTACATGGGCAGAAAAATGACTGATGGCCGAAGTAGAGAGGATATAAAATGAAGACTGGCAATGGCAAGAAAAGTATATCTTAGTACGAGAAATTTGTAAACATCGAATATAGAGTTAAGTGTTAGGAAGATTTTTCTGAAGGTATTTGTGTGGATTTCAGCCATGTATGGAAGTGAAATGTGGACGATAAACCGTTTAGACAAAAAGAGAATAGAACCTTTCGAAATGTGGTGCTTCAGAAGAATGTTGAAGATCAGAAGGGTAGATCACGATAACTCATGATGAGGTACTGAACAGAATTGGGGAGACAAGAAATTAATGGCCCAACTTGACCAAATGAAGGAATCGGTTGATAGGACCCATTCTGAGACATGAAGGGATCAGCAATTTCGTGTTGGAGAGAAGTGTTGGGGGTAAAAATCGTAGAGAGTGATGAAGAGATTACTACAGTAAGCAGATTCAGACGCTGCTTATAGCAGTTATTCGAAGCTGAAGAGACCGTCACAGGATAGAGTAGCATCAGATCAGTCTTCCGACTGAAGACCGCAACAATAAGAACGTGTTGGTGACTTCAGTAAGTGCTTGTGAAGTATAAAGCTATGTTTGTGCTGTTGTAAGTGATTAGAGCAGTCAAATACTGGCACATAATGTATTTCTATTGGATTTCGCAAAGTGAGAAGTTAAGATCAACATTGCCACCTGGTGGATGGGTGACAATAACAGTGTCAAATTTTTGGTCATAAAGCACTTCATAGAGACTTTCGATTTAAATGAGAGCATTGGTCAACTGAATGCTAATCAGGGTTTGTAAACTACGATATTCCATCGAGCATTATTAGAACTACATATCTGAGGCACGCCACACTGGAATAGCGAGTCTTACCGATTTTCGGCATAGACGCGCGATCGCCGGGGACAAGACAGTCAGTTTTATGGCCCAACACAGGGGTGCAGCTACTCATCATAAACGATGTCGTCCTAAGAAATTTTCCCGGCGTATCGAATATTCCATAAAATTTCGGGATTACAGCCGGATCTCATCGACTTCTTTCCACGATATTTCGGCTGCCAACCTTACAGCCATCTTCAGGCGAGTGTTTGACACTGGAGATTGCTAGTGCAAGTCGTTCTATTTATACTTAAAAGTGCCGCAGGCGCGCATGCGCAAGTTACCGTAGCATGCGCGCCACCTGTCGATTCCAAGGCCCTCTACGATATTACTGCATCTATGGAGCGCCAACGAATGCATGAAAAAGGTAAAACATGCACACAGATGTGTCCAAAACAATAAAAGGAAAATTTCAATATTAAATTTAAAATTACTTGTCGCTCGACATGTCAGAAGCCATAAAAAGTTTTCTTTTGGTTGAAATTAAAGAAATAAACGGGTCCCAGGCCTTATTCAATAAAAAGCCGCCATCACGATTAATGAGATTTTCCGCTAAACGTATTTCGACGGATTCCTTCACAACTGAATCCCAGAAGGATCTCGATGGGGCCAAGATTTTCGTGGCCGAATAATCCATAGTATGTCCTGTGGATATACAATGTTCGGCTATGGCCGACTTACTGGGCTGTAAAAGGCGAGTGTGGCGCTCATGTTCAACGCAGCGGTCGTGTACTGTGCGTGTGGTTTGACCAATGTAGGCTTTCCCACACTCGCAAGGTATTTTATAAATTCCAGCCTTCCGTAATCCCAGATCATCCTTGGCTGAGCCCAGAAGAGCACGAGTCTTAGTAGGTGGCCGGAAGATTGCTTTCACACGATGTTTCTTTAAAATTCTGCCTACTTTCGATGAAATGTTCCCGACATATGGGAGAAATGCTCTGGACTTAAACACCTCCTTATCCTCTTGATCTTGTGGGTGGTCACGATTTTTCCTCCTTAAAGCAGTACTGACCTGATGTGCAGAATATCCATTATGTTGAAATACCGATTTCAAGTGCTCTAATTCGTCTGCAAGGCTGTCTTTATCAGACACGACATGTGCCCTATGCACCAACGTTCGAAGAACACCCATAGTTTGTGACGGGTGATGACAGCTTGACGCCTGTAGGTACAGATCCGTATGCGTGGGTTTCCTTGCGCCCCATAGTGAGCAATATCGGTGCTCCAACATATGATTTATCTAGTCATTTGGCATCGCTACTGAGACCTTTCGTTGGCAATGTACGCACCATATTCGCAACTCTGCGGACTTTATCAATAGACTGAGAACACTACAGCTGAAGGATTCGGACTTGTCAGTAAGTTTCGATGTCGTTTCACTCTTCACGAGGGTCCCTCTTTTGGATTCATTGTCACTTATTGGCAATAAGTTTACGGCCGATATAACGGCGCTGTTTCACCATGCCCTGTCTTCTACTTACTGTCTATTTAATAATGAATATTTTGAGCAACTTGACGGTGTTGCCATGGGCAGTCCTCTGTCCCCTCTGGTAGCCAACTTTTATATGGAAGACTTTAAGGAGAGGGCTCTCGATTCGGCGATGTTGAAACCAACAGTCTTCTGGCGGTATGTAGTGTGGCCTCACGGTGAAGAAGAGCTTTCACGGTTTTTACAACATCTGAATTCCATCCACACAAACATTCAGTTTACGATGGAAGTTGAAAAGGATGGTTGCCTACCATTTCTGGACGTCATGGTTAAACGCAGGGTGGATGGGTCATTGGGGCATTCTGTCCATCGGAAACCCACGCATTCGGATCTGTACCTACAGGCGTCAAGCTGTCATCACCCGTCACAAACTATGGGTGTTCTTCGAACGTTGGTGCATAGGGCACATGTCGTGTCTGATAAAGACAGCCTTGCAGACGAATTAGAGCACTTGAAATCGGTATTTCAACATAATGGATATTCTGCACATCAGGTCAGTACTGCTTTAAGGAGGAAAAATCGTGACCACCCACAAGATCAAGAGGATAAGGAGGTGTTTAAGTCCAGAGCATTTCTCCCATATGTCGGGAACATTTCATCGAAAGTAGGCAGAATTTTAAAGAAACATCGTGTGAAAGCAATCTTCCGGCCCCCTACAAAGACTCGTGCTCTTCTGGGCTCAGCCAAGGATGATCTGGGATTACGGAAGGCTGGAATTTATAAAATACCTTGCGAGTGTGGGAAAGCCTACATTGGTCAAACCACACGCACAGTACACGACCGCTGCGTTGAACATGAGCGCCACACTCGCCTTTTACAGCCCAGTAAGTCGGCTATAGGCGAACATTGTATATTCACAGGACATACTATGGATTATTCGGCCACGAAAATCTTGGCCCCATCGAGATCCTTCTGGGATTCAGTTGTGAAGGAATCCGTCGAAATACGTTTAGCGGAAAATCTCATTAATCGTGATGGCAGCTTTTTATTGAATAAGGCCTGGGACCCGTTTATTTCTTTAATTTCAATCAAAAGAAAACTTTTTATGGCTTCTGACATGTCGAGCGACAAGTAATTTTAAATTTAATATTGAAATTTTCCTTTTATTGTTTTGGACACATCTGTGTGCATGTTTTACCTTTTTCATGCATTCGTTGGCGCTCCATAGATGCAGTAATATTGTAGAGGGCCTTGGAATCGACAGGTGGCGCGCATGCTACGGTAACTTGCGCATGCGCGCCTGCGGCACTTTTAAGTATAAATAGAGCGACTTGCACTAGCAATCTCCAGTGTCAAACACTCGCCTGAAGATGGCTGTAAGGTTGGCAGCCGAAATATCGTGGAAAGAAGTCGATGAGATCCGGCTGCAATCCCGAAATCTTATGGAAGATGTCGTCCTAATTTAAGGTAAATGCAGGGCTTGGCCAGAAATGAAAATGAAAGAATGGGGGACCAGACGGCTAATGACTTAGAAAAAAATGTATTTTAGCGCTGATCGGGTGATGTGTGAGCCATTTACGTTGAAGTAGTTTCCAGGCAGAGGTTGGCACAGCAGAAAGAGTACAGAACGAAGTCAGAGGGTTGTGGGGTCGAGTCCCTAAGTGGGAAGTTCTGTTTTCAATTTTTATGCTAGTTACACTGCAAATAAACCGAAGTAATGCTCAATATATTGTATTTATCAATATTTTCATAAAAGGTATGAGAAAGTAAGGCAAAGGAAACCTTGGGATGACGAACAAATTTCCAAGAAGGGTTTCTAAGACGTACAAGAGCACTACGTATATAAAATGAGATACTATTATTTTACCAGATGATGATTTAGGTATTCTGGGTAGTATTCATCATAAGGGGGAAGCAGTAATGCTCTCGGTATCTTGCACACGTTACTCGTATAACGCCATATTCTTACCTGTACGGAAATGAGAGAAACGTTCAAGACTGAGATTAAAATTCAAGGTGAAAGTATATCACTATTAAGATTCGCAGATGACATTGTTATCTTCAGCGAAAGAAGAAGAATTAGAGGATCTGTTGAATGGAATGAACTGTCTAACGAGTACAGAATATGCACTGAGAGTAAATAGGAGAAAGACGAAAGTTAAGAGAAGTAGCAGAAATCAGAACAGCGAGAAAATTAAAATCGTAGTTGGTGATCACGAAGTAGACGAAGTTAAGGAATTCTGTTACCTAGGCAGCAACATAACCCATGAATTACGGGGCAAAGAGGACATAAAAAGCAGATTACCAGTGGCAGAAAGGGCATTCCTGGCCAAGACAAACCTGCTAGTATGAGACACAGGTCTTAATTTGAGCAAGAAATTTCTGAGAATGTACGTTAGGAGCACAGTGTTGTAAAACCGAAACAGAATAGAATACAATACTCGCCATTAAAATTGCTACACAATGAAGATGACGTGCAACAGACGCGAAATTTAACCGACAGGAAGAAGATGCTGTGATATGCAAATGATTAGCTTTTCAGAGCATTCACACAAGGCTGGCGCCGGTGGCGACACCTACAACGTGCTGACATGAGGAAAGTATCCAACCGATTTCTCATACACAAACAGCAGTTGACCGGCATTGCCTGGTGAAACGTTGTTGTGATGCCTAGTGTAAGAAGGAGATATGCCTACCATCACGTTTCCGACTTTGATAAAGGTCGGATTGTAGCCTATCGCGATTGCTGTTTATCGTATCGCGACATTGCTGCTCGCGTTGGTCGAGATCCAATAACTGTTAGCAGAATATGGAATCGGTGGGTTCAGGAGGGTAATACGGAACGCCGTGCTGGATCCCAACGGCCTCGTATCACTAGCGGTCGAGATGACTGGCATCTTATCTGCATGGCTGTTAACGGATCGTGCAGCCACGTCTCGATCCCTGAGTCAACAGATGAAGACGTTTGCAAGACAACAACCACCTGCACGAACAGTTCGACGACGTTTGCAGCAGTATGGACTATCGAGTCGCGATGAAGAGAGATGTGATAGGTATGGAACATATGTCGATGGTGAATGGCTGACTCATACCACTTCCTCGTGCGATAGGACGGGAACCGACTTACGGCTCAACCACAACAGTAATTTCGCCCTCTTTTGTCCTTACTTGTTTCCTTCCGTAACGTTGTCAATCTGTGACACTATCACTTTCACGTAACTGGGTGAAGATGTTGATAAATGATTTCCGAGATTGTTGACGCCCACTGGGATATCTTGCCGTATAAAGCGTACAAGAACGAACTGCTGTTTTCCTACACACTCATACAACATGGCCATGTCGACTTTTTCTGCTTTGGTAAATTCCATCGTCGGCTCATGACCTAATGCTTAAACTGCCACATACTAACTGACTAGCAGGTCGCAAACCACACAGTAAACAAACATAACAAAATCGTACCTGGCAATTGTGCAAGTTGAATTGTGCATACAAGTGAAGGTGTGGAAACTGTTCACAGATACGACATCTCGTAACCGACTCGCACTAGAATCCTGCAACAAACACCACTGACATTATAATTTATCCTACGTTTAGTTTGTTAATGACAACAGGCATTATTCCATTTACAACAAATATATGTTTGCACAAAATATACACTTTCTAAGCATTATTACAATCTGTATATTGGCTAACAATACGAGCCCTTGCCTACCAATCCATTCTGTGAAAACCGTACAACAATAGCATTTTCCATTTCTGCAATATCTGAGGTGAAGTTTTAGGTGATTCACCCTGTATACAAAGCGTATACATACCTGCTTTGTGCGGCTGTAATAGAATGCTAATAATTTGTTCATCCAGTAGACTTAATGCCTAATTCTCATTTGTTACATGTCATCTTTATGGTGCTGCAGTTTTGATGGAAGTGTAGACAATGTTCACGCTACGCTGTTGTGGGCCGTCCACTGCGCTCCGCACCTCCTACTCCCTGTGCTCGCTGCTCGCTGTGCTTGTGTCAGTGTTTGTGTTTGTGTGCTCTCCTTTTTCCGGACTACTCCTTTAAGGTTAAGTAGAACGACTAAACTTCTTCAGTCATGGTATCGGCACAAACCAGTCACAATTAATTACGAAGGCCTTTGTTGAATTTTCGGTGAAACTTGACGGTACTCATTGGACGAAAGTAGAAAGAGGATTTTTTCCAGCTTGTATTTTAGATTTTTTCATTTTCTCTTTTTACGTAGAAACATTGAAACACCGTTTAAATTAAGTAGTTAAGGCCGTTCACTGGTTGTCTATTACTTAAAAATATTTAGTGCAATAATACCACCTGGGCCAACCTATCCCAGCCACGGGGTAAGATGGAGCAGCAGTTAGCACAAGCGGCCCGCATGGCTATCACTTAACGTAGTTACCACATTGGTTAGTTAACTGAAAATATATGGACTTTTAATACTCTCAGTTTTAAACATAATTTCCTACTGCTTTATGACAAAAACTACAATCATAAAGTGTGTTAGCATGGCTATGACAACTGCTTGACAGGAAACTATGTCCAGAATTTTTATCGGTCTTCGTCTGAGGGCCCAACAATATCTTTAATCTTCACACTTCAGAAATTCACAGAAATGTTCTTTCACATCGTTTGTAACGCATGAGAGACGTGACTACTGCTTTCAAACTGCTTTTTCGCATTGTAACTTACCTTTCACTGGAATCTGTGTCAGTATTGCTGAAGCTCCTTTCCGTTTGTTTGCTGTCTGTATTTCTTGGTTGTGAAGTCTCAAATGGCCCGACTCCTTCAGTTGTTGGAGGCGCAACCGCGACTTCTTCAGGTGTTGGAAGCGCGACTGTTAAGGTGATGTGATGTTCAACTTACCAGGCGTTTTTACTGACAGCATAGGCCTACCACAATGTTCTTGAGCAACTGACGGGCCACATTCAGAGATTAAACCACAACAAACACCGTTAGTATAAGGTGTAGCTGAAAGATAAAAAAGGCAGAAAGAGAAAAAAATTAACATCGCATAGATGTTGTCGTTTTAAAATCAATGCAGGACACAATTTGCTTACGTAAAAACTGCACTGTACATCTGTACATGATCTAGAAATTTGACTACTTTGGACCTATCATATAAGAGCACTTATTTGCCAAAATACAGCTCAGCAGTTCAGTACGTGGGCTGATGTGCCTCTATTTAAGTAGGCCATTGCACCCCATCGCCATATTCAGTTTAGTTCGTTAGGGAAAATGTTTTAAACATTTATCGCTGTATACAGTGTCAAAATAATCCGTATCTATGAACTTCAAAGCCTTGCACGTATTTGCTTAGAAATAGGTTCTCTTCGAGTGTACAAAAAAATACCTTAAGCAAGCAAAATTTACTGTCACCAACAAGATAATATAAAATGTGTGCCCTTCCTAGTTGCACAGATGGGTTTATGTAAAGACGACGGTATAGTTGCTACCAACCTCCTTGGTCGGTAGCTATCCGTACTAACGACGGCCTGATGAATACACAGACACACATGAAATATAGGAGATGAAGCTAAAGAACACTGGCGAAATTTTAAAATAAGTTGCTTCTTATAAGAAACTGTGCCAACTCAGAGAACTCTGACGTGCTGCAGCTGCTGCTGCTGTTAGGACACACATGACTCGACAGAAGCACACAAGGTGAGATAAAATATTTAATGCTATCTGATTATTGTCTTGGGACCAAATTTGGTTGAATAATAAGGAAATTATTACCAGTAGTTCTTCACCGTGAATTAAGACACTTTTTAAATATTTACAAACTGTGAGCACCCGTTCTTAAAAAATCTTGTTCTGTTTTGGGATCTAGAGGACTTTGACTCAGCACAGAGAAATTACGAACTAGTTCACTTGTTCTGTGACTATGTCTGATGAATTAGTGTTTTCGTCAATTTCAATGTAGAATAGTTCAGATTTCGTACACTAAAGTCGTGGTAGGACTAAAGAAGAACATAAAAATCTAAAGTGACGAGAGATGAGTTAGAAGAGACAGAAGAAGTTACGTATTTAAGAAGAGAGATCACTGATAGCAATAATCGGGAAGAGGTCGTCAGAAGACTACAGCAGGCCACTGTTGCATTTAATTCAAGAAAGATCTTACCCACCAGCGAGAACATCAGTTTTTAAGCAAGGAAACTAGTCACGAAAACATTTATATGGATTATTGCCCTATACAGGTGTGAAAACATGAGAGGTACAGAAGCCCCAGAGACTGAAAGCAACGAAAGTATATTTATGATATGAAGGAGCTGAAAGGACTACACGAAACGATCTCTCTGTAAGCCCATCCACATGAGAAAAAGACAAACTCGTCTATGACACATTCCACCTCTTCTGGAATATTGCTGCGCGGTGTGAGATCCTTACCAGGTAGTATTGACGGAGGACATCGAAAACGTGCAATGAAGGGCAGCTTGTTTCGTGTTATCACGCAATAGGGGTGAGAGTGTCACTGATATGATACACGAGTTGGGGTGGCAGTCACTGAAACAAAGGCGGTTTTCTTTGCGGCGAGATCTATTTACGAAATTTCAATCAACAACTTTCTCTTCCGAATGCGAAAATATTTTGTTGACACCAACCTACGTAGGGAGAAATGATCATCATAATAAAATAACAGAAATCAGAGCTCGAACGGAAAGATTTAGGCGTTCCTTTTTCCCACGCGCCATTCGAGAGTGTAATGGTAGAGAAGTAGTATGGAAATGGTTCGATGAACCCTCTGCCAGGCACTTAAGTGTGAATTGCAGAGTAACCATGTAGATGTAGATGTAGATGTAGAAATAGAACAACGCATTTGACATAGTCCCACAAGGAGTTGTGAAGGGAAAGAACCACCGGAGACAACGAAGGATGAAATACACGCAGCAAATTATGAGTGAAGTGACATGTATTATAGGGGGAAAATGGGACGGTATGTAGACAGAAATTTAGAATAATGTTATGCATTGTTGTAAACCAACATGGTTGAACTCAAAGGAAAGAATGTCCAGAACAGCTGTGCAATTTCATGACAGCGTTTACACAAACCGAGCAAACTAGTACCCCTGACGAAAGAATAAGTGGCACTACGGAAATTATCGGAGACCTTTTCCCAGCATAGCTTTGTTTAACAGCAGGAGTTTCATTGTCATTGGCATAATGTTAAAAAAAAAAAAGAGTACAGTGTCAGAAAGTCTCCTAGAAACTTAGCCGCGCGGGGTAGCCGTGCGGTCTTAGGCGCCTTGTTACGGTTCGCGCGGCTGCCCCCGTCGGAGGTTCGAGTCCTCCCACGGGCATGGGTGTGTGCGTTGTACTTAGCGTAAGTTAGTTTAAGTTAGATTAAATAGTGTGTAAGCTTAGGGACCGATGACCTGAGTAGTTTGGTCCCATAGAACTTACCACAAACCTCAATTTCAATTTTTCTCCTAGAAACTTTATAGGGAATAATCATCCTGGAGCACAGATTGCAGTCGACCTTCTGACATTGTGCATATTTTTTACATCATTGTATTCCAATGTGACTCTTCTTTTAAACCCAAGTTATGCTGGAAAATGATCGTTTATTAAACAGTTCTTTTAATAGCAGCTTACGGTTTACAGTGTGCCATTTCTGAAGTCAGCAAAACAAGTAAATAAAAACTGGGAGTAAAAGAGTAAATAAATGGCTTCTTATCACAATTTTCAAGTAATAAAAACACGTTTGGCTTTAGGAGCCCAACGTGTGAAATCCAGGGAGAGGATGGGGAGTGTGTTACGCCAACCTTAAAAAAAGATTTAAAAAATTCGTCAAATCATGTTGACTTACATAACAATATACTTTTTAGAGAGATACTGGTGTGTAAGTAGAGTCCAGAATCCGAAAATATCTTTTAACATACTCCTAGCAACATCAACGCATTTTCAGTAATAAGTATTATCGACTTTATGACCACAACAAAAAAATTTAAATTGCCAATTTCGTTCATTGTTGTTGACTTTTGGTCTCAACATACATTTTAAGAAGATATTAGTGTGCAGGTAAGTCCCTCAACGTGGAAATAACGAATACGACATTCACTGAGGAAAAGTGACATTGACTTCTGAGACTTACATTTTTTGGTTAAATTTAACGGAAAAATTTAAAACATATATGGACTCTGGTGGAATAATTCATTCAAAACAAAAAAATATGAATAATTCATTAATAACAAAAAAAATATGTCCTTCAAAATTTTAAAATATAAAATAACTGACCAGATTCAAGTATTTACTAAAGGTGGGCATGAACTACCCCACTTCCATCCCTACCCTTGGTATTGTGAGGATTAAGCAAAAAATTTACCAGTAAAGTGAAAGCTGAAAAGAAATGGCTATAAGAGAGCCCAATTAGCTTCAAGAGGACGAAGGTATATATAAAACTCGCTTTATGAGCCCACGTACAATACAAAATAGAGATCAGAATACTTTGCTTTAGGAGCCTATGTATGAAGAAGAATATTATACGAGTATGTTATACGAGTATATTACACGAGTAAGAAAAAATGCACAAAATCACAAAAAGAATACACAACTTAAAAGAGCAGTAAAATACAGAAAATAGTCAGTAAAATGAAACAAAATTAAACACAAGAAGTCCAATAACAATGTCAGCAGCAAGTGACAACATAATTACTAAACTGTTGAAACAAAACCATGTATAGTCCTACTGAAAAATAAAAACGAAATAAGTGGGACACTTTGAATGGTTCAAATGGCTCTGAGCACTATGGGACTTAACTGCTGTGGTCATCATTCCCCTAGAACTTAGAACTACTTAAATCTAACTAACCTAACACATCACACACATCCATGCCCGAGGCAGGATTCGAACCTGCGACCGTAGCGGTCGCGCGGCTCCAGCCTGTAGCGCCTAGAAAAGTGGGACACTGCCATACAATTTGTTTGACGTAACCCCAGTAAGTGCTCCATCTCTAATGACCTCGTTGTCTACGGGACGTTAACACTAATATCTTCCTCCTCCCTTGAGAGCGAGGTCGCAAAACGACTGTGATATTTACGGCATTCAACGCCCCACGTATTGTCTACCATGCAACCACAATATTGGCTGCTAATGGCAACAGGGGACATGACTGGAGGTATCCAATGGTGAGCACAGCACGAGGCTACGGAGCGTAGTTGAAATGCTTAGTCGACGAGTTACTCACAACAGTGTTACAGTGATATTGGTGTTAATACATAGCAGAGCAATGGCGACGATAAAAAATGCAAATATTTCATCATATCTGCAACAAATTCCGAAACTGACATTTCTTAAGAAAGGAACCCAAGGAATTTCGCATAGTGAGAAAGAAGTGGCGAATGACATATTAGCGTTTCTGCAAAAGGAGTCAGTGGAATATGCGGTGTGTTATACTTTCGACTGTGCGGACAATGTACATGATGAGTACAAAGATGAAGATATGTGCTTACAAGTGAAAGCGATATTAAAACACATGTCGAGCAATGTAGTTCATCATCCCTGTCGGACGGGCAGCAATAAATACCGTCTCCAGTGAAACACTGTAAAGGACAATCGTTGTCCAAGGAGCGGGTACTAAACATAATGACGTACATGGGAGATAATATTCAGAATAATAAAAAAGAAATTATGAACAGATTTCGAATGTCGGCAGCAATATGATTGTGTAGTGCATAAGAAAAATTATGGATATTCGTAGGAGGTAAAGGCGGATAGCTAACAAAAACTGATGTTTGCGCGTTTCAAGGACGCTCGATACAATTTACAGGATGCTCATTATAGCGCCCATGGAACTTGCCGTTGGTGGGGAGGCTTGCGTGCCTCAGCGATACAGATAGCCGTACCGTAGGTACAACCACAATGGAGGGGTATCTGTTGAGAGGCCAGACAAACGTATGGTTCCTGAAGAGGGGCAGGAGCCTTTTCAGTAGTTGCAAGGGCAACAGTCTGGATGATTGACTGATCTGGCCTTGTAACAATAACCAAAACGGACTTGCTGTGCTAGTACTGCGAACGGCTGAAAGCAAGGCACATCAAATAACACAGTGATTTTAAGGGAAGCAGTGGATCTTTGAATAATTTCAAATAGTGCTAGAGAACTGGAAGACGTAAGACAACGAAATTTCAAACAAAGCGTCAACTTGACGATGCACAGCAAACAGTGGGATCGGCAAGAAAATTTGTAGATGAGATAAACAATCTTATCCCATCGCTCATTGAGAATTTTTTTTCAACTCTGACCAATCGGGATTTGAAGAGGAAATGCTTATGAAAGAAAACCAGGGAATTAGAGCTACCATGAGAGCTACATAAAGATCAACTAACGTCAGTTCCTTAATGCACTAGTATATAATGATGCTGACTGTTAATCTGGATGTTAGATTGGCTGGAAAGTTATTTACTGTGCTGCGGGAAGTTGGAGATGCTCTCCCCGCAAGATTCTTTCTTATATGCGTACTCCCCGCCCCCACATGAACCATGGAACTTGCCGTTGGTGGGGAGGCTTGCGTGCCTCAGCGATACAGATAGCCGTACCGTAGGTACAACCACAATGGAGGGGTATCTGTTGAGAGGCCAGACAAACGTATGGTTCCTGAAGAGGGGCAGGAGCCTTTTCAGTAGTTGCAAGGGCAACAGTCTGGATGATTGACTGATCTGGCCTTGTAACAATAACCAAAACGGACTTGCTGTGCTAGTACTGCGAACGGCTGAAAGCAAGGGGAAACTACGACCGTAATTTTTCCCGAGGGCATGCAGCTTTACTGTATGATTAAATGATGATGGCGTCCTCTTGGGTAAAATATTCCGGAGGTAAAATAGTCCCCCATTCGGATCTCCGGGCGGGGACTACTCAAGAGGATGTCGTTATCAGGAGAAAGAAAACTGGCGTTCTACGGATCGGAGCGAGGAATGTCAGATACCTTAATAGGGCAGGTAGGTTAGAAAATTTAAAAAGGGAAATGGATAGGTTAAAGTTAGATATAGTGGGAATTAGTGAAGTTCGGTGGCAGGAGGAACAAGACTTCTGGTCAGGTGACTACAGGGTTATCAACACAAAGTCAAATACGGGTAATGCAGGAGTAGGTTTAATAATGAATAGGAAAATGGGAATGCGGGTAAGCTACTACAAACAGCATAGTGAACGCATTATTGTGGCCAAGATAGATACGAAGCCCACACCTACTACAGTAGTACAAGTTTATATGCCAACTAGCTCTGCAGATGACGAAGAAATTGAAGAAATGTATGATGAAATAAAAGAAATTATTCAGATAGTGAAGGGAGACGAAAATTTAATAGTCATTGGTGACTGGAATTCGAGTGTAGGAAAAGGGAGAGAAGGAGACGTAGTAGGTGAATATGGATTGGGACTAAGAAATGAAAGAGGAAGCCGCCTGGTAGAATTTTGCACAGAGCACAACTTAATCATAGCTAACACTTGGTTTAAGAATCATGATAGAAGGTTGTGTACATGGAAGAACCCTGGAGATACTAAAAGGTATCAGATAAATTATATAATGGTAAGACAGAGATTTAGGAACCAGGTTTTAAATTGTAAGACATTTCCAGGGGCAGATGTGGACTCTGACCACAATCTATTGGTTATGACCTGTGGATTAAAACTGAAGAAACTGCAAAAAGGTGGGAATTTAAGGAGATGGGACCTGGATAAACTGAAAGAAGCAGAGGTTGTACAGAGTTTCAGGGAGAGCATAAGGGAACAATTGACAGGAATGGGGGAAAGAAATACAGTAGAAGAGGAATGGGTAGCTTTGAGGGATGAAGTAGTGAAGGCAGCAGAGGATCAAATAGGTAAAAAGACGAGGGCTAGCGGAAATCCTTGGGTAACAGAAGAAATATTGAATTTAATTGATGAAAGGAGAAAATATAAAAACACAGTAAATGAAGCAGGCAAAAAGGAATACAAACGTCTCAAAAATGAGATCGACAGGAAGTGCAAAATGGCTAAGCAGGGATGGCTAGAGGACAAATGTAAGGATGTAGAGGCTTATCTCACTAGGGGTAAGGTAGATACTGCCTACAGGAAAATTAAAGAGACCTTTGGAGATAAGAGAACCACTTGTATGAACATCAAGAGCTCAGATGGAAACCCAGTTCTAAGCAAAGAAGGGAAAGCAAAAAGGTGGAAGGAGTATATAGAGGGTCTATACAAGGGCGATGTACTTGAGGACAATATTATGGAAATGGAAGAGGATGTAGATGAAGATGAAATGGGAGATACGATACTGCGTGAAAAGTTTGACAGAGCACTGAAAGACCTGAGTCGAAACAAGGCCCCCGGAGTAGACAACATTCCATTGGAACTACTGACGGCCTTGGGAGAGCCAGTCCTGACAAACCTCTACCATCTGGTGAGCAAGATGTATGAAACAGGTGAAATACCCTCAGACTTCAAGAAGAATATAATAATTCCAATCCCAAAGAAAGCAGGTATTGACGGATGTGAAAATTACCGGACAATCAGTTTAATAAGCCACAGCTGCAAAATACTAACACGAATTCTTTACAGACGAATGGAAAAACTAGTAGAAGTCGGCCTCGGGGAAGATCAGTTTGGATTCCGTACAAATACTGGAACACGTGAGGCAATACTGACCTTACGAATTATCTTAGAAGAAAGATTAAGGAAAGGCAAACCTACGTTTCTAGCATTTGTATACTTAGAGAAAGCTTTTGACAATGTTGACTGGAATACTCTCTTTCAAATTCTAAAGGTGGCAGGGGTAAAATACAGGGAGCGAAAGGCTATTTACAATTTGTACAGAAACCAGATGGCAGTTATAAGAGTCGAGGGACATGAAAGGGAAGCAGCGGTTGGGAAGGGAGTAAGACAGGGTTGTAGCCTCTCCCCGATGTTATTCAATCTGTATATTGAGCAAGCAGTAAAGGAAACAAAAGAAAAATTAGGAGTAGGTATTAAAATCCATGGAGAAGAAATAAAAACTTTGAGGTTCGCCGATGACATTGTAATTCTGGCAGAGACAGCAAAGGACTTGGAAGAGCAGTTGAACGGAATGGATGGTGTCTTGAAGGGAGGATATAAGATGAAAATCAACAAAAACAAAACGAGGATAATGGAATGTAGTCGAATTAAGTCGGGTGATGTTGAGGGTATTAGATTAGGAAATGAGACACTTAAAGTAGTGAAGGAGTTTTGCTATTTGGGGAGCAAAATAACTGATGATGGTCGAAGTAGAGAGGATATAAAATGTAGACTGGCAATGGCAAGGAAAGCGTTTCTGAAGAAGAGAAATTTAACATTTAGTATAGATTTAAGTGCCAGGAAGCCATTTCTGAAAGTATTTGTATGGAGTGCAGCCATGTATGGAAGTGAAACATGGACGGTAAATGGTTTGGACAAAAAGAGAATAGAAGCTTTCGAAATGTGGTGCTACAGAAGAATGCTGAAGATTAGATGGGTAGATCACATAACTAATGAGGAAGTATTGAATAGGATTGGGGAGAAGAGAAGTTTGTGGCACAAATTGACCAGAAGAAGGGATCGGTTGGTAGGACATGTTCTGAGGCATCAAGGGATCACCAATTTAGTACTGGAGGGCATCATGGAGGGTAAAAATCGTAGGGGGAGACCAAGAGATGAATACACTAAGCAGATTCAGAAGGATGTAGGTTGCAGTAGGTACTGGGAGATGAAGAAGCTTGCACAGGATAGAGTAGCATGGAGAGCTGCATCAAACCAGTCTCAGGACTGAAGACCACAACAACAACATGCGTACTCCTGCAAAGACGGTATGCATTATTTATGTCCGGGCAAGCAAGAGTGGAAGAATGGGGGTAAGAGAACTACAACAATGTTATGAGCACCGCTTTTGGCGAATAGCTGGTCATATTAACTTACTTTTGGATGATTCCCTTTGAGCGTATAGAAATCGTACCCCTTTAAAGTAAACTATCCGTCCTGAAATGTGCGTGGCATTGCAAGTCATACCACCTGGAACCACTGGACAAATTCAGCCTCTGGATGTTTGTTTCCTTTTTTTTTTTTTCGTGCCTGTAACACATATTGTCGCATTATCTGTAGCCACGCCGTAAAGGATAGCCAGTTTCACGATAATCTACAAGACAAAGTTTCGAATTCGGTTGTATGTCATAAAATTCCATAATTTCTCATCACCCCATTACGCCAATATGATTCTATATGCATTCTTTAAGAGAGATACCTAGCTAAAAGTCTTGCACGGTTTGAAGCTGCCAAGGATTTTGCTTCGCTCTTAATGGTGTGAACGTTTGTGATCACTGTGGCGCATTTTTTTCCTTCGGTGTTCACAGTGCAAGTTAATATTTTGTTCTGAACATTTCTTGAACGTCGACGATGTCTACTTTGTGAAGTGCAATACATACATCCCGTAGAAGTTTGGTCTCTGCACCTCCTGGACACACATTTATGTCGCACTCCTGATGCACTCGGTGAGTCATTAGCAAGTAATATTTTTCCTGTCATAACAGCGCAACAGCTTCAGATGGGAGATGAGCCATACTAGAGACTGAACTTGAGGCCTCGCACTCAAGGGGTTCCTTGTCAGCCATCTGAGGTTGCTGTCCAAGGGCCAGCCCTTTTGGTGGAGTCACAGACACCATGGCAAACTGGCGAGCCATCGGTGGAAACTCGTGTCAAGCGAGTGATACGTACCGCCGCTACCCGGCTGGGTCACGCCCCTCCATTCAGCTGTGCAACGTCTGGACACGAGCGGGGTTTGTCATTCAGAACACCAGCGTCGCCGGCAAAGGTGGTGATGATAAGTTCCTATATGATCAAACCGCTGAGGTTATCGGTCCCTGGGCTTACGTACTATTTAATCTAACTTAACCTAACTTACGCTAAGGACAACGCACACACCCATGTCCGAGGGAGGACTCTCGAACCTCCGACGGGGAGGTGAGCGGGGGGGGAGGTGGGGCTGCGAACCGTGGCTAGGCGTCTTAAACCGCGCGGCGAAGCCTGCAGAGCGGCTGCTGTGATATAGCGGACGGGCCGACTGTTGCGATCCCCTGTGGGTTCATACTAGACAGGAAGTCAGGTTTCTGTCTCCGTGACAGCCATATAAGTGCTGGACTAAGTGTTCACTGAGCGGGTACGTGCGCGTGGAAGTGACTTCCTCCCTTGCTCTTCCCACAGCGTTACATGTAATGTAATGAAAGAACACCATTTACGCGCTGTACTTACTTGAATTTCCTCCGAACATGGGTACAATAATCTGATTTACAATCAAAAACAGTTCTTAGATCACCAGCTGTTGCGTAAAAAAGATGCAGGTACAAAAATAACATATTATTGTGTCCAAAGATAGTTACCAAATAACGTTGAAGTTAACTTGGATAAGAGTATGCAAAAAAAAAAAAAAAAAAAAAAGCGCAGCGCTAGTGGATCATGCTAAGCGAAGAGTTTTTAATCCTTCACCTGGAATGATTTACACAATAGATTCGAGGGAATTATGTGGTAGATTTCTTTTCTACGGGGAAGAAATAAGTGGAACAGCAATATTAGCTAGACTAACCCCACAACTCACTGCAATCATCTACACAAAATATACTTCTCTGTTCCAAATCTGCTACTCGAGCTCAAAACGAAAAGAAGTATGTAGTTGAATGCTTCAACTATGTGACACCGATGCCTTGGAGCACGCTCTTGTACATGTTTCGCACGTAATCACCACACAAGGCAATTGGGTCATAACATATGAGGAAAGAAAGAAAGTCACAGCACTGGATTATTCATCAGGAAGCTACATCCGAACTGCATTAGTGAGGTCCAAAGATCAGTATCAGTATATGAGGTAACAAGAGTCCAAGTACACAATAGTGTCGTTAAATTCGGGACCAAAGGCCACATATGCAGTTACACTCAAGGTAAGTGGAGCTTTTTCAGCACACACCACAAGTAGTTGTCATCATCATCATCTTTGAATTATAGAAGATTAAGTCACTTTAATCACGTCTTGCAGGGCTGACAGCAGCGAGACGTGCAAGAAGAGAGTGATTGAAGTTGGGAAAGTTGTCGTCAGGAATGTGGAGCCATGCCAACCCCACTGCACTGGCCAGACGCACTAGATTTCTCGTTTGAGGGTCCATGGTGTGTACAGCCCGATCGAGGTAGTCCCGCAGAATCACGAATCGGTTTATATCCGGTGGAGTTTGGTGGCCAACGGAGAATGATCCTCGTGCTCTTCATACCTCGCACGTACACTGTGAGCTGCATTACACGTTACATTGCCCTGCTGGTAGATGTCACCATGCCGAGGAAAAAAAACTGCATGTGGTAGTGGGCATGGTCACCAAGGGCATGCCGCGGAAACATTCCCTAGACCATTACGCTCCCTCCTAGTAGCAGGGCTTTGCTTTTAGACGTTTCACGCAGTACGCGCCACCGGCCGTCTGTTCAGAAGATCATAAAAAGTGGTTCATGAGAAAAGCCTCCTGACGCCACTCACAAGGGGAGGCCGCCAATTGTGAAATTCAGATTCGATTCATACTGCGCATAATAAAAGCTCATGGCCAGAGGTGTAATGTGGCAAAGCACCAAGATGCACTTCTCAGTCGTTGTCGAGAAAATCGACAGTTAAAAGAAACCGTTGCGGTGAAATACTCTCTACGATTAATAATTTTCTACAGCGTCGTGGCGCAGCGGTAAGCGCTCGGGTTCGTAATCCGAAGGTCGCCGGATCGAATCTCGCGCCATGCAACCTTTTTTTTGTATTTGTTTTTTTGTAATTCAAATGTGTGTATACACACACACACAAAAAAAAACAAATATATAAAATATATAAAATTCCCGGTAATCAGTTGCAACAATTATGCATATAATAAGTTGTTGAAAGTCGTTTGTCATGGAAAAACTGGCGACTTCGAACATCATTATGTCTTCCGCAAACAAAGTTGTATTTCACAAATGTTATTAATTGTCTTCATAATGTTAACCACGTATAGTTAACGGAAGACGTAGAAACGATATTCCGAAACGAATACGTATAGCGTAAGTCAAACGTTCGAATTAGAATAGAAACCCCACGAACACAAATTTGCTGTGGCAGGTATGAAATATGAACTCCGTTACTCGCTCGTTACACTTGAAGGACAGATGCTGAATGGGCCGAAACGAGCCGCCGCATAACAGCGTAGTTGCCTGCTAACTTCGAAAGAAGGTAGATGCGGTCCCTAGCGCAAGTTATAACATCGTCGAAAATCAGTGCGGACGTGAGAGTTTTGGTACACCCTGTTAAACAAACGCAAAAATGGAGGCGGTACAATTGGAGAGCGATCCGCCTTCACCAACATGTATAAGCAATTCATTAATAGTTTATATTACAAAAAACTAATAATAAAAAATGTTGCATGGCGCGAGATTCGATCTGGCGACCTTCGGATTACGAACCCGAGCGCTTACCGCTGCGCCACGACGCTGTAGAAAATTATTAATCGTAGAGAGTATTTCACCGCAACGGTTTCTTTTAACTGTCGATTTTCTCGACAACGGCTGTGAAGTGCATCTTGGTGCTTTGCCACATTACACCTCTAGCCATGAGCTTTTATTATGCGCAGTATGAATCGAATCTGAATTTCACAATTGGCGGCCTCCCCTTGTCAGTTGATGTCCAGTTTGCGGTACTGGCGTGTAAATTCCAGCCTTCGTCGCCGATGAAGAGCAGTCATTATGGATGCATGAACCAGGCGCCTACTGCTGAGGTCTATACGCACCAAAGTGTGCTGAACGGTCATTGAGGAGACTCTGTTGGTAGCTCCTTGGGTTATCTGGGCGGTCAGTTTCTCAACAGTTGCACGTCTGTTCGCCCATATACTTCGCAGCCGTCGTTCACCACTGCCATCTGTGTCCCGTCGTGCATCACAGTTACCTCGCGCCTGTTTTGGATTGCGCTGTTTTTCCATGCACGGTATACTTTAACCACGGCGGCACGCCAACAGTTTACAAACTTAGCCGTTTCGGAAATGCTTCCACCCTTGGCCCAAAAGCTATGATCATACCCTTTCGCACGTCAGATAAATCGCTCCTTTCCGCATTAGGACAATGACTGCACTGTTTCCCGCGTACCCAGCTGTTTAAGAGTGGTTATTGCACGTTGGCTTTGAACAAAGGCGGTGGTCATACGAGGTGCATTTAAGTTCTAAGGCCTCCGATTTTTTTTTTTTTTTTTTTTTTGTAATTTATTACTCACCCGAAATCGATGAAACTGGCGTTACTTCTCGACGTAATCGCCCTGCAGACGTACACATTTTTCACAACGCTGACGCCATGATTCCATGGCAGCGGCGAAGGCTTCTTTAGGAGTCTGTTTTGACCACTGGAAAATCGCTGAGGCAGTAGCAGCACGGCTGGTGAATGTGCGGCCACGGGGAGTGTCTTTCATTGTTGGAAAAAGCCAAAAGTCACTAGGAGCCAGGTCAGGTGAGTAGGGAGCATGAGGAATCACTTCAAAGTTGTTATCACAAAGAAACTGTTGCGTAACATTAGCTCAATGTGCGGGTGCGTTGTCTTGGTGAAACAGCACACGCGCAGCCCTTTCCGGACGTTTTTGTTGCAGTGCAGCAAGGAATTTGTTCTTCAAAAGATTTTCGTAGGATGCACCTGTTACCGTAGTGCCCTTTGGAACGCAATGGGTAAGGATTACGCCCTCGCTGTCCCAGAACATGGACACCATCATTTTTTCAACACTGGCGGTTACCTGAAATTTTTTTTGGTGGCGGTGAATATGTGTGCTTCCATTGAGCTGACTAGCGCTTTGTTTCTGGATTGAAAAATGGCATCCACGTCTCATCCATTGTCACAACCGACGAAAAGAAAGTCCCATTCATCCTGTCGTTGCGCGTCAACATTGATTGGCAACATGCCACACGGGCAGCCATGTGGTCTTCCGTCAGCATTCGTGGCACCCACCTGGATGACACTTTTCGCATTTTCAGGTCGTCATGCAGGATTGTGTGCACAGAACCCACAGAAATGCCAACTCTGGAGTCGATCTGTTCAACAGTCATTCGGCGATCCCCCAAAACAATTCTCTCCACTTTCTCGATCATGTCGTCAGACCGGCTTGAGCGAGCCCGAGGTTGTTTCGGTTTGTTGTCACACGATGTTCTGCCTTCATTAAACTGTCGCACCCACGAACGCACTTTCGACACATCCATAACTCCATCACCACATGTCTCCTTCAACTGTCGATGAATTTCAATTGGTTTCACACCACGCAAATTCAGAAAACGAATGATTGCACGCTGTTCAAGTAAGGAAAACGTATTTAAAACAGTTCTCATTCTCGCCGCTGGCGGTAAAATTCCATCTGCCGTACGGTGCTGCCATCTCTGGGACGTATTGACAATGAACGCGGCCTCATTTTAAAACAATGCGCATGTTCTATCTCTTTCCAGTCCGGAGAAAAAAAATCAGAGGCCTTAGAACTTGAATGCACCTCGTATTAATGTGACTGGACCGTAAACAAACACATATACATCACCGCACTCGCCTTGCTCCCTAATCACGATAGTGTAGTCCACAGTCTGGATAATCTGAAAGTGATACACAAACACACTCACGTAATCAGCAGTGCCAGGTTACGGCATGCCTCATAGGTAAAATGAAGTGTTGAAACAACAAGCATCGGTTCAAAATCGCGCTTAATACGACTGTTGTAATAATAATTTAAATCGTATCAGAGCTACTTGAATGACTGATTATTAGAAAATAATGGCTGCAGCACACACGGTTGGAAAATTAATAACTAAGAGATCTACGAAAACGTACAGAAAATATCAAATGCAACGGTAAAGTGAAGATTAATCTTCATACACCTCTGCCGAATGAGTATGAGGCTAATGAAATAAATATCACAGTATTTCTGAAAAAAGAAATCGACCGTAGCATGGATTACAGAAATAAGAAAAGTACTACAAAAAACCTAAAGCAGAATAATTGGAAGAGGGCCGGCCGTGGTGGACGAGCGGTTCTAGGCGCTTCAGTACGGCACCGCGCGACTGCTAAGGTCGCAGGTTCGAATCCTGCCTTGGGCATGGATTTGTGTGATGTCCTTTCTTTAGGTTTAAGTAGTTCTAAGTTCTAGAGGACTGATGACATCAGATGTTAAGTCCCATAGTGCTCGGGGCCATTTGAACCATTTTTAAGAGACTTTTTTAAGTGTAAAATATTAAACTTAAAAGGTTTTGGAAGCAGAAGATATAAGAAATAGTAATAACGGTCGTAGAAGAAACGAAAACGTGGGGAGAATATGGAGTATCGGAACAGAGGAAACGAATATGAAAGATGAGCAACTGAACGTGTAACGAGATCTCAATTGGTCTTTACGAAGATAATAAATGCAAATATACACACCAACTCCTCCTACCAATCCGCAACGCCACAAACAATTCGGTTGCCATGAAATCCTAACGAAACGTTTTAAATCATGTTTAAAGATAAAAAATCCCTCACTTACTGAAACACGAACACTAGTAATAATTCAACATGAGAATTATGTAGGATCAGTCACATTGGGAAAACCAATGGCAACCGCTGCAATTCATACATCTGCTGAAGTAAATAGTAGTTAAGGGGAGACAGGCAAAATCAAACATACACTGAGGTGACAAAAGTCATGGAACTGCGATATGGATATGTACAGATGGCAATAGTATCGTATACGTAGGGTACAAAACAACATTACATTGGTGGAGCTATCATTCGTATTGAGGTAACTCATGTGCAAAGATTTCCGAAGGGAATTAACACACTTTGAACGCGTAATTGTAGCTGGAGCAAGACGCATGGGCTATTCCATTTCCGGTTCTAGGCGCTCAGTCCCGAACCGCGCGACTGCAACGGTCGCAGTTTCGAATCCTGCCTCGGGCATGGATGTGTGTGATGTCCTTAGGTTAGTTAGGTTTAAGTAGTTCTAAGTTTGTAGGGGACTGATGACTACAGATGTTAAGTCCCATACTGTTCAGAGCCATTTGAACCATTTATTCCATTTCGGAAATAGTTACGGAATTCAGTATTTCCAGACCCATACTGTCAAGAGTGTACCAAGAATACCAAATTTTAGGCATTACCTCTCACCATGGAAACGCAGTGGCCGATGGCCTTCATTTCACGACTGATGGCAGCGGCGTTTGCGTAGAGTTGTTAGTGAAGACAAGCATTACCGCAGAAATCAATGTGGGACGTACGACGAACTCATCGGTTAGGACAGTGCGGTGAAATTTGGCATTAATGGGCTATGGCAGCAGCCGACTGGCCTAGCCTGAACAGATGAGCTCCAATTTCAGCTGACCGGATTGTAGAGTTCGAGAGTGGCGCAGACTCCACGAAGCCATGGACCCAAGTTGTCAGCAAGGCAGTGTGCAAGCTGGTTTTGGCCCCATACTGCTGTGGCAATGTTTACATGGAATGGACTGGATCTTCCGATCCAACTGAATCTATCGTTCACTAGAAATGGTTGTGTTCGGCTACTTCGATACCGTTAGCAGCGATTCATGGACTTCATGTTCTCAAACAACAACGGAATTTTTATGGATGGCAATGTGCCACGTCACCGGGGGGCAAAAATTGTTCGCGATTGAAGAACGTTCTGGACAATTCGAGTGAATCAGTTGGCCACCCAATACGCCTGACGTGAACCACTTTGTCATGGGACATAATCGAGGGGTCAGTTCGTGCAAAAATCCCTGACCGGCAACGCTTTCGCAGTTAAAGGGCAGCGTGGCTCAGTACTTCTGCAGGGAACTTCCAACGACGTCGAGCTGCTGCACTATAAGCCGGGAAAAAGATGCGACATGATATTAGGAAGTATCCCATGACTTCTGTCGCCTCAGTGTAGAATGATACTCTGACTGCACGTAATACTTACCTTGATAAGCTATTGCGTGAAATCCTGCCACAGTGTCAAATAGTTTTCTTCAACTTAATGGTTAGGACCGTGTGGCTACCGTAAAGCGGCTGCCAGCTCAATGATTATACGGTCATGAATCCGATATCAGACGAATAATCTGCATAATATTAGTCTGCCCTAATCGTATTACAAAACGTTACAAATTCTGTGCACACAAAAGCGTTCGAACACTTTACTACAGTCAGCACTCAGAGGCCAGCAGGCAAAGCAGCAGCGGTCAATCTCAAGGCAACGTCCCGGAAGCCAATGTGTGCCGCCGAGAAATACTACATATTCATTAACTTGGCCGGAAAATCTCCGACGTAAGCTATTAACAGCCATACCAAGTTACCACAGAGGTCTACTCCACGCATGGCTTTTACACGAAGCTCTTTGGCTGCGTTCGCTGATGCTGTAGTAACGAAGACGTGATCGAAAAAAAAAAAAAAAACAGCCACTTTTAACGTTCCTTTCCTCGCCGATTCTGCGAAGAACTTCATTTCTTATCAGACTGCCTAAATTTCAACATCCTTCTGTAGCACCATACATCTGAAACGCTTCTTCTTTTACGATTTTCCCACAATCCCTGATTCATTTCCACGTTCCAAACGGATATTCTCAGAAATTTCTTCGTCATATTAAGGCCGATAAATAGTAGAGGTCTTCTGGCCAGAAATCAATCTTAGATTTACAGGTTGATTGTAATTAAACTTCCGCGTATTGCGCCAATGTAAACGAAAAACTATTTCCAGCGTGGGGCCCAACTTTATAGAAAATATGTTCACACTGTGCGCCGCGAGATTTGCGTTATTAGTAGTACTAGTGTCATGACTCGCCGTTAGGCACCGATACTGATACAGTGACGTAGGGTTGAACAAAAGCATCATTGTGCATTACTGGTGCAGACAGTCAACAACGATCCGGACAAAGTGAGCAGGGCTTTACTCGTGAACTGTTTTATCAAAACAACAGCGTGTTGCTCTTCGCGAGTATCAACGCGTTTAAGCAATACGGAGAGGTCCTCTTTCCGCGCCGACCGCGGTGGTCTAGCGGTTCTAGGCGCTCAGTCCGGAACCGCGCGACTGCTACAGTCGCAGTTTCGAATCCTGCCTCGGGCATGGATGTGTGTGATGTCCTTAGGTTAGTTAGGTTTAAGTAGTTCTAAGTTCTAGGGGACTGATGGCCTCAGATGTTAAGTCCCATAGTGCTCAGAGCCATTTGAACCTCTTTCCGCGCCGGTTGGGGAGAGGCCGACAACCAATTGCGCTAGAAACTGTTGGAGAAGTTACTGTTAATACGATTGAGAGTGCTAGACGCAATGTGTGATCTTCAATCAGTCACGAGCTATGTCAATACAGCTGAATATTCCATGGTCCACCGCTCGAAAAGTGGTGCGGACAATTGTGAACTTTTATCCGTACAAGTTACACATTACTCATCAACTTTTCCTACGTGACAAAGACGTTCGAGTAGACTTTGCTCTTACGTTTCTTGCAAGGGCTGAAGTTGGCGACATGTGGCCTTTGAACATTTTGTAGAGTGATGCAGACTTTACGCTCACTGGATAAGTGAACACTCACAAATGTTGGATTTGGGTATCATAACTGCAAACGCACGATCATGAAATTTCCCTGCTCAGTGAACGCTTCACTGTGTGGTGTGGCTTCACCTCACAATTCATGACTGGTCCATTTTTCTTTGAGAAACTCGGACGTCGGATTCCAAGGACAGGCAACGTGAACGCCAAATTTTAGTGTGATCTGATCGGCAAACTTAGGTGTGATGTGCTTCGCCAACATGTTATCGCTGCTCTACAGGAGAGAGGTTCATGGTCTTAGCTATTTCGATGCACTCTGGAACTCCATATTGTTACAAATTGAATCATTGGCTGGTAGTTCCAAACTGCGTGGCCATGAGTATCACCAGATTCGAACCAGTGTGATTTCTGGCTGTGGAATTACCTGAAGCAGGAGGTTTATCACCGGACCACTAACACACTTTGAAGACGAGCACAGCGAAGGAGGTAGCCAACATTTCTCCTGAGATGTTTCAGGTGGCAGAAGAGCAACCTCTAGTGTGAGTCCAGCCAGATGGTCGTCACACTGAGCAACATTTGTAACCTAGGACGTAAACGCGGAACGCAGTTAACGGATATTAACTTGTTGTTGTTGTGGTCTTCAGTCCTGAGACTGGTTTGATGCAGCTCTCCATGCTACTCTATCCTGTGCAAGCTTCTTCATCTCCCAGTACCTACTGCAGCTTACATCCTTCTGAATCTGCTTGGTGTATTCATCTCTTGGTCTCCCTCTACGATTTTTATCCTCCACGCTGCCCTCCAGTACTAAATTTGTGATCCCTTGATGCCTCAGAACATGTCCTACCAACCGATCCCTTCTTCTAGTTAAGTTGTGCCACAAACTCCTCTTCTCCACAATTCTATTTAATACCTCCTCATTAGTTATGTGATCTACCCATCTAATCTTCAGCATTCTTCTGTAGCACCATATTTCGAAAGCTTCTATTCTCCTCTTGTCTAAACTACTTATCGTCCATGTTTCACTCCCATACATAGCTACACTCCATACAAATACTTTCAGAAACGACTTCCTGACACTTAAATCTATACTCGGTTTTAACAAATTTCTCTTCTTCAGAAACGCTTTCCTTGCCATTGCCAGTCTACATTTTATATCCTCTCTACTTCGACCATCATCAGTTATTTTGTTCCCCAAATAGCAAAACTCCTTTACTAATTTAAGTGTCTCATTTCCTAATCTAATTCCCTCAGCATTACCAGACTTAATTCGACTACATTCCATTACTCTTGTTTTGCTTTTCTTGATGTTCATCTTATACCCTCCTTTCAAGACACTGTCCATTCCGTTCCACTGCTCTTCCAAGTCCTTTGCTGTCTCTGACAGAATTACAACATATTACCTTCTCATGTCGAAATTAGAATGAATTTCTGACAAACGTTTATTCGTTATACACTGACGGAAAAACATAGTACACCCTTTGACAGGTTTCTAATTCACTCGAGATTTATTGTTGCAACAGATCATATGGAGTACATGAAATAACTGCGTTTACAGATTAATAGCAGAAGTGGTTCTGAGGTATCAGGTATCAACCCATGTTGAAACACCCACATTTTTACGTGGTGTAGCGTCCACGGGCGGCAATGTAGGCGCTGACTCTGGCCTCCAGTCGACGTACTGTCCTGGGATACGCTATGTCTCGCCTGGTCGTACTGCTCAGTACTTCTGTAAGGATTGTTGGTTGACGAGTCGTACGTATCACTTCTCGTCCCATATCCCATACGCATTCGATTGGAGATAAGTCTGGCGATCGTGCTGGACAGGGAAGTTGCTGCACCTCTTGTGGAGCACGTTGAGTTACACGAGGTGTAGGCGAGAATTATTCTGTTGTAACTGCACATCACATTTCTGTCTCAAGAATGGCAAAAGAACGGGTCTATCAACATTCTACACATAAAGAGCGCTTGTTAACGTACCCTCCACGAATACCAAAGCTGAAAAAGAGTTGAGCTTATCGAACACCAAACCACAAGGCGTGGGGTGGGGCTAGAGTGTCTTAGACAAATGCATCTACGAGACTGCGCCCGCTACGTACGCACAAACAACCGTCATTTGCGTGCAGGCAGAATATGCTTTAATCACTGAAGTTCACGACGCGTCATTCCAAGTGACCATCTGAGGGCACCAATCGAGCCTTGTACGTCGATGCTGTGAACGTGAGTGGAAGACGGGCTATAGGTGTGCGTACCCGTAGTCCCACTGCTAAAAACCAGTTCGCAACAGGCTGGACTCGCAGTCTCTCTTACCTTTGCTGTGGTATTTGCACGATCTGCCCCTGTTGTCCCTACAATACGACCATCCTAGCGGGCGTCTGATGTGCGTGGACGCCTGGAACATCATCTGTAGGTGTGAGAATGTTCACGTGACCACTAATATCAGTATCGTTGCACAACTGGCTCAGCATGTCCAACTTGTGACAGTTCTCCGAAAGGAACATTCAGCCACTCGGAAGGCCATAGTTTGGCCCCTTTCAAATGGTTCAAATGGCTCTAAGCACTATGGGACTTACTCTAAGCACTATGGGACTTACCATCTGAGGTCATAAGTCCCCTAGACTTAGAACTACTTAAACCTAACTAACCTTAGGACGTCATACACATCCATGCCCGAGGCAAGATTCTAACTTGCGACCGTAGCAGCAGGGCGGTTTCAGACTGAAGCGCCTAGAACTGCACGGCCACAGCGTCCGGCTGACCCCTTTCAAACTCGCTCACTTGACTGTAGGAAGGGGTCTACCTACTTCACATTTTTGCACCGCACTGAGCATTGTGGCTGTGAGAACTCCTCGTTAAAGGGTAGACACAGTTGGCTGTCTGGTAGCTATGCCATTACGACGTTGCAATCATTATCAGTACATCTGCTATCTCCCAGGTGCCATTTGCCGTCAGCGGAACCAAATTGATGTTTTCTGTACAGGTGTACTATTTTCCTCGGGTTTTGTATGTCTTTCGCGTGTTCTTACAAATGTTTCTTCAAAGTTTTTCATGGCGGTCCTCTCAAGAAGTGAGTTTAATTTCAACCACCCTGTATTTAAATACCTGTGATTACCGGCCTCTCCTTTGGTTATCTCGTGGCCGCACCAATTAATTCAGCTGCTCCGGATTGTCGTTCAGATGCTCGTGGACGCCGCACGTGTGACTTGTTTACGGGCAACGTCCTCTCGCCACGGAGAGCTAGCTGCGTGTGGCGCTCCTGAGGACGGCGCAGAGGTTGCCGGCCGGCACGTCGCTCTTGCAGAGTCCGGGCTGATGTCTGCAGAGCCGCTGGCCGGCCACGCCCCTCATTGTGTTCGCCGAAGGTCCCCCGTTGAGCAAGGTCGCGGCCGAGCCCGCAGCCGCGCCGCGGCTGCTGCGAGGTGCCGAGCGCTCACTTGCTGCTGCTGGCAGCGCACGCCGAAATGCGAAACTAATGACATTATAATGCCCCGTCAGCCCGGCTGGGAGATTAGCATAACCACTGGTTGCCGTTGCGAGATTTACTACCCTCTTACAAAACGCCCCTCGCCCCAGAGATGCGCCTGACCGGTGCCACTGACCGACCTGCGCAACAAACAACCGATTTCGCTTCCCACGGACTCGCGCTGCCCATTTAGTAGACACTGTTGCGAGTTACTGAGGACTTCGGCTGCGTTCATAGTAGTACCGGGTTGGGTTGGGTTGTTTGGGGGAGAAGACCAGACAGCAAGGTCATAGGTCTCATCGGATTAGGGAAGGAAGGGGAGGGAAATCGGGCGTGCCCTTTCAAAGGAACCATCCCGGCATTTGCCTGGAGCGATTTACGGAAATCAAGGAAAACCTAAATCAGGATGGCCGAACGCGGGATTGAACCGTCGTCCTCCCGAATGCGAGTCAGCGTGCTAGCTACCGCGCCACCTCGCTCGGTGGTAGTACCGGCTGCCAGAGGTCACCCGATAACTGCGGCTGGCAGCTTCGTGATAGTACATCCGAGCCTCTTCCTGTTTTTGGCGGGGTCAAGTGGGATAGATTTTATTAGGTTAAAATCTATTGCATGTGTAAGGTAGGTATTTGATCGTTGCAGACACATCACTGTTACAGTATTCTGTGGAAACCAGTTCATATATGTTGGCCACTGATGGACTGTTTATACGATCGACGTTCACCTCATCGGCGTCAGTTAAGACCTGAGGATGATATACTGAGTCTACGAAGCTGGTTGCACACCAAAAAAATAACATCAAAACGACGGCCTTAGTTGCTTCCTTGTATTAGGTAAATGAACGACCAAAGTGCCGCAGACCATCACTCAGAAGAATGGACATACCAAAACCTTGGTATGAGCTGGAACGTCGATTTCGCTCCAGACCCCAGCGTCCAGCATCACTTCCTTCTCTAGATCCGTTCTTGAGCAAGAATGGACTGTCATTCCTCCCGACACTTCACTGAAGTGTACACAGAATTCAAGCCCTCGTAAAGCGAGAGGGTGGACACAGTTCGTATTAATGTCCTGATACTTTTGATCAGATCGTGTATGTAAATGTATACACTTACTAAAACTAGGGAAACCATTTGGTAGCTGCTGGTAATCCTTTCACGATGTGAGGTCGTGGTCCAAGAAAGTCTTCTTTTCCTGAAGTTTCGTCCAGAACTGCGCTGTACATCCTCAGAGGCGCTCCTCCGCTGAATCTTGCCGAGGAGCACCTCTGAGGATGTCCAGCGCAGTCCTGGACGAAACGTCAGGAACAGAAGAGTTTCTTGGACGAAATGTTTACCAGCAGCTATGTCATCGTGGTCGTGGAAGCCTTCACTCACTAAAACCATTTGGTCCTAGCGCGCACACGGCGCTGTGCAAATCGCTAAATGCAGGAAGTATGTCGGGCAAGGATCATTTCACAACCGCCAACAACCCTTGCATTAAAGAATATGGTGCGCCAGTGCGCCATTGATTGAGACGCTAAAAGTATGGAAAGGCAAACTTTCAATTAGTGTGTGATTCAAGGAAAATATCATTGACGAAAGAAAGGAAGGTATAAGAAAAACCTCTCTCGACGTTCATCGACCCTTTGATGGCCTTCGTATCTAAACTGTGTAATTTATTTACAGCTCTAGCATTTTAATTCAACTCTGAGCTGGAATCTTTTCCATTTATTGCCTTATTCTACAGGGTGTCACACAATTTATCCTACACACTCCTAGAGGTTGTAGAGAGCACTTAGTAGATCAAGTTTTACATAGGAACCCACTTCCGGAAACGCCATCCAACGACACTACAGAGCGTCAAAGCTATAGGCGCCGTCGCCTGTATATGTATGTATTTACAGTGTGATTCCGTAATGATGTTAAAGACTTTCAAGGGACACGGATAAATGTATCAACTTGAGGTAAGGCTCCCTGGTTCGGAAACGAAGGTGTCGAAATTTACAAGCGAAAATTGTTTTGATACCAATGACAGTGGAATACAAGTACCGGGACTGTTGTGCAAAGAATGTACGATAGGTAAGTTTCACAGATGGTTACATGGAGTGGTAGTATGGACCAAAAAGAGAAAAAAATGTCTAGCAAACATGGGCTCTAAAATGCATAACTGAGGAGTTACGAGCAGTTTTTCATCTGCGATAGTGCGAAACGCATCTCCTCTGTTGAAGAAGTGCCCATAACTCTTAAGGTATGCATTTTAGAGCTTATGATTACGAATATTTTTCTTGTTTTGGTCGATACTACCACCTCTGAAAGTTGTCTACCCTACAAAATTAGCAACAACGGTACCGGTACATGTATTGCAACTTGTGTTAACGTACCGCTGCAATACCTGGTCGACGTTATCATAGACGCCCCTTGAGGCGTTATGTTCCTGTGTATAGGTCATTGAAAGTAGTAAACATAGACCTTACTGCACAGTTCAATAAGCAGCAGTTTATTGGTGATCCAAATGTCTTTCGTGGACTTAGAATGCAGTTCATGTGTGATGTTTCAGCAGTGTTTGGAGGCAGTACATGGTTGACCTTTGCTGTTGTATGGGGGCAGTCATGCAGATTATGGTGGCCTTGAAGCATTCCCTCATGCAAATACTCTTGCTTGGAAGACGTGGGGTAGAGAGTACTGGGCTGCTAGCTAAGGTGTCTTATAGTACTTTCGTTCCAGATAAGCCTTTTGTTTTGTCAACTAGGAGAAAGAGCAAGCTGAACTCTGACGATTATTTGCTTGTATGGGCTAAAGTAGGCAATAACAATTGTAAAATAAAGATTGTAGGTGATTGTATACTGTATTATTGACAATAAACTTGACCTTGAATGTATAAAGTGTTTTATTTATTAAATTAAGTTGATCTTGAACCGAAAACAAAATTACACATTGATCTTGCCAAAAGCCGAGAAGCGATTTTTCTTTGTGTTGAAGCTTTCAGGGGTACTCTGGGATGCACTGAGTGACTCTGGGAACCCCTGTAGGTTGCAACAATATGATACAGTGTTGGAAACGTGCAATCGCGCCTTCGCTCAACAATTCGTTCTAGGTACTTTGCCTTGCCCACTGGGCGTTCCAGCACGCGACGCTCTAGTTTGAAAGTTTATAACATCGTCACTGAATCACCCTCTTTTTACAAACACTTACAGGCGCCGATGCTTTGTAGCGTCATTGGATGACGTTTTAGGACGTGGGTTCCTATGTAAAATTGATCTACTAAGTTTTCTGTACAAGCGCTAGAAGTGTGTACCATTAATTGTGAAACACCGTGTATTTTGTTTTCTTCTTTGAATACTTTATCTTTAACTTGTCTTGGACTAAATAGAACCGTAGGTCATATACCGTAAATAGAAATAATTTAGTGCCCTTTAACTCATTACTTCGTTCGCACAAAAAAAGAGCAATATGGCGCGGTCATTGTAAATAGGCGCGTAGCGCATGCGTTTCGAAACGGGAGGACGGAACCGTAAACTGCCAAGGGCGCGCTTTGCCCGCCTGCCCGCGCCGTTGATCCGGCAAAAGCGCGTCATTGGCGGTCGGACAATGGCTCCTTCACGCCGCAACACGTGCCTGACGTCAGAGCCACGGTGCCAATGGGCGCTATTTTCGCCATTCGGCCTTCGGAATTGGGTTTCCCTAACGTGTCGATGAACTTCCCCTCTTTTAAAGCCAACCGGCTGATACCTACCAGGATGATTTGCACGCGGCGGACAGAGCAGAGTGATCCGTAAATGCTCTGTAACTATTAAACGGAAAAAAGTATACAACATCTACTTTACAATAAATTTATTGGTTGCAGTGAATTCAACAACAGTATTTTTTTGAGAAATGTGTCTATAATGCCGAGCGCCAGTAGCAACACAACTGCATTCTTTATGTTACAAACCGAGCAAGGTGGCGCTCTGCTTCGCACGCTGCACTCGCATTCGTGAGGACGACGGTTCAAAACCTCGTCCAGCCATCCAGTTTAGGTTTTCCGCGATTACCCTAAATCGCTCCAAGCAAATACCGGGATGGTTCCTCTCAAAGGGTACGGCACATTTCCTTCCCAATTCGTGACACAATCTGAGTTTGAGCTCCGTCTCCAATGACCTCGATGTCGACGGGACGTTAAACGCAATATTCCTTCCTTAATGCTACAGTCTGAAATCTTGATTACATTTAGCCGTGTGAAAAAATGAAGGTATGAAGCGAAAATCCTAAGTTTTGCCCTTAACCAAAATAATTCCCATTATCTTCAAGCACTTTCTCAAAGTTTAGTAGTTAACGCAAAAAGAAGTTAACGTCTCATCGATTTTGACGTCCTCACAGACTAAGCACAAGCTCAGACCGCTAATGAATGATGTAGGAACTAAACCTTCCCTTTTCAAAATAACCGTAACACCAGAACTTGAAATTCTAATGGCTAAGAAAAGTTATTAGATTCTGTTGTAGAAGTAAAGTTGGCTTTATTTAAGAAGTATGTCACACTTCATCTGTTACAGGAGATATTCAAATCATCAGCTTGACAGAATAGGTCGACACACTGAATCTCAAATTTATTCCCTTATGGTTAACAAATATACAAAACTACTACTTGGAAACAAAAAGGCAAAGGAAGATGTCCTTTATGTTAGCCTCGACACTCATCTGAACTGAATCCTCTGGGTTTTTAAGACGAGGTCCAGCTTAAAGACGTCGTGTACGGAACTTAAAATCCTCCAAGACTTAAAACCAGGACGCTGTAAATGCCTGTCAAAAACGTGTAAATGTTCCGAAGGTGTTCGTAGGAATTCTAAACTCAATGAGGAGACGAATAAGTGCTGCTAGTACGACACTTTGAACACCTTCTTCAACAGGAACAATTAATTATACAGTACCTGAAATCATATCCGATAGATCGCCACGATGAAAGGAGTAACATCACTGTGGGCCTCAAAAATATTGAAACTATGGGACCTTTTCCCAAGTCGTTTACCACGCTCGCTGACGTTGATCATTTAGGTAATGCAGAACCGCGATTCATGGCTGAGCGTATTGCGACGCCATTCGTCGGCAGTCCATGTTTCCCGGTCACAGCACCACTCCAAACGCAAAAAAAATGGTTCAAATGGCTATGAGCACTATGGGACTTAACATCTGTGGTCATCAGTCCTCTAGAACTTAGAACTACTTAAACCTAACTAACCTAAGGACATCACACACATCCATGCCCGAAGCAGGGTTCGAACCTGCGACCGTAGCGGTCACGCGATTCCAGACTGAAGCGCCTAGAACCGTACGGCCACACCAGCCGGCTACTCCAAACGCAGAAGTTTGTGTTGTGGTGTTAACTGCAGCCTGCGCATGGGACGGCAATTCCCTAGTCCGGCTGCTGATAGTCTCCAGTCAATGCTGATGAATGGTGGCACAGAATGTTGCAGGAAATACATTACTTGTTCCCAGACGGCAGGAGCAGATGTGGAGGGGTCACGATGTGCTTGGTTGTCAGGCGTGGTTGACCGAAACCGTGGCAGTATTCCCACATTCCCATGCGTTCATTGCGCCACGTTCACATCCGAATGTCTCTCAGATATCAATATTGGACTATTGGACCAGCCGGTCAAATGGAGTCCCACAATGAGACCTGTTTCTAAATCGAAATTAGAATTATATTAATACCATCAGCAGCTGACGGGCGTTGATATATATCAACGGGCACAGGTGAAAATGGGTGCCCGACCGGGACTCGAACCCGGGATCTTCTTCTTACAAGGCAGACGCTCTATCCAGCTGAGCCACCGAGGGCACTGAGGATAGTGCGGCTCCAGGGACTATCTCGCGCACGCCTCCCGCGAGACCCACATTCTCACCTTGTATATCCATATAAGTATAGTTCTGGCAATACCAGCCATGACCTTCTTCTTCTGTGCGGATGCATACATATTCCCCGAGCTCTTACGGGACTTCGTAAGAATGTATTCCACGAGTAATGAGTGTCTTGGGGTGGGACACTACGAATGAAGTCGGGGCACTCATTTTCACCTGTCTCCGTTGATATATATCAACGCCCGTCAGCTGCTGAAGGTATTAATATAATTCTAATTTCGCTCTAGACGGCTGCAGGTCATCAATGTCCGAAAGAATAGACACCATGTCCATATAAGTATATGCTTCTAAGTCTGTCGAGCACTGATGATGCTGTTTCACACGTGTACGCGGCCTCTCTAAGTAATGATGAAACCTTTTGCAATTCACGTCCCTTATGTACCCTACTAGCCCTGGTAACAACGCTAAACACGAACAATAGTAATGCACTCTGGTGGCCGTATTTCTTGTCACAGAGAATTGCAAGTCTATAATCATTCGCGTAACTGCCGATGGTGTGCACGATTGCTAAGTTACATTAGCGTCCCACCACATTTTCTACGTGTTCCACATTTTTCTCAGACAGTGTATTATTTTAGCAAATTGGACTAGAAGGTTATCTGGCATATGATTAAAAGGGCTGACGTATTCTGAAACATAGGGAAAAATTATACAAAAAGGCAGAAAATATTCGCAATAAGACGTGTATTTTTCAGACTGGATAATGAGAATTCACACAAAATAGCTGTGACTTCATTTTACAATGCGAATTCTTCGCAGTAGTCTGCAGCATTATCCTGTAAATGAATACTAATCACGTTGATAATATCGTCATCTAATTCGTTAAGGTGGAGCTTCAAACACTAATACCAAATGAATTAGCTCAATATTTCTTGTAAAGTCGGCTAAACAGTAATTCCTTAGATGTCTATAACTGACAAAAAATATATTCCGTACGGTCGTATTTTGCTCAATAGGCGAATTAGAGAACTGTACCGGACGCCTTCCGGAACCCATCAACATAGGCGTTGGTATCTGCTGACATCTGAGTGTCGTTGGCGAACACAGAGAGGCGCGGTTCTCAAAATCTTCGGCTATGAAATTGACGATTTTCCGTATCCCTTAAAGCATTAAATGAGTTCTACGTTCTGTTAAAAAAATGACGTCAGCGATATTTGTTGTCGATTCGTTAGACTGGTTTAATGCAGCCCGCTACGAATTTCTCTTCTATGCTAACCTCTTCATTTAAGATATTACACCAGAGTGAGTCACTTAACAAGACGTTACACTGCGTTTAAATAGCTTCCTGTTGCACTCTTTGCCCGGTGCACCTGCCGTCCAAACACCAGAAATAAGTAAAATGATTATTTTATAAGTTTTCGTAAGGCGTTACGCCTGACTTTTCACGTTAGATTCCTTAATTGTTGAAAGTCCTAACTGTTCCTTAATGAACGTTGAAAGTCAGTAACACTTTATTACACAATCGTACCCTCTTTTAATTAATATAAATATTGTTCCCTGTAAGGGAGAAAAACGTAGCCACAAAAAAACACTTAACACACTGTACTTTACAAAACGCAATGCAGGCTTAAAAGACTAATGACAACAGCTCAGTTATCACGCGTCCTACTGGAGACTAATGAACAATTAACAAATCGGCTCAGCTCAGACTAACATTAAGAGGCAACGCCTTTAAAGGCGAAAATTTACTTACGATCAAGATCTTTGAAAATACTCTTCGTAACGAAATATGTGAAAATTTCTCTCTTCAGTTTATGGCGATAAATTTAATCGTGACAAATAAATTATATCTTTGAGCGTTTAGTCTGAGAACATCCGCGTTTAGTCTGAGATCATCAGCAACTGCTACCGAGTATTGGCGATTTAATCTGACGCGGATTGTTTTTCTCTCACTACAGATATAAGAAAAAAATTTGTCTCTCTTTCTTTATAATACGATGTAACTAAGATCGTATCGAAATATTTTCGTTTATAATAAAATTGTGACTCTTTAATTCCGAATATCTGGGAATTGTTGGCTGGTAGTAACGAATCACAGCGATAAAGCAACCTCTGATTATCTGCGATCACTTTCAGTAACTACGGAAAAGAATCTCGTAAACAAACGTTGGCTTCCTAAACAAAACTCAGTTCTGAATTAAGAGTGACTTCAATTCTTGTCCTTTAACTATTTTTCGTTTTATTCAGTTGTTAATTATGTAATTATCTTTGCTGCTCTGTTTTATGATAATAGGAAATATACGACCAACTGACTTTTCATGACCAAGGATATGAATAGTCATTACTCGGCATTAATCAGTTCTAGTCAGTTACTTTCATTATAGAGTTTCTCCGCCATAATAAAATTAACTCTTCAATACTGGTCACTTGCTAGGCGAAAGTGAAATCAGTAAACGTCTTTTTTTCTTAGTAAAATTAAGTTTACGAAGTACGCAGTAACAAAATATTGCGACCAAATAACAGAACTGTTACTGCCTACGGAAATGAACAATCAATGCAAATTGTTTATTTTAGTTTGCCCTTCTGCAACGCACACAGCTTTCTTTATTTGGACATAAGATTTTTCTATACGGCCAAACGTAGGCTTGTACGAGTGACAGCAAAAATACTAGTAATTTCCCCTGCAAACTACAAGGAAACACAAAAAACAAAAATCCTACGTGACACCGCCTACTTGATCCTTGAACCTTACACAATTAAACAAAGCTCTGCCTCTTCAGGCTATGGCGATTCGCGACCCATTACAGTTTCTAAAATAAAATCTGGTCACTCGTCTTTAATAATCAGTCAAGTCTCGTTCTATGGTTCCTCATTACTTGGTTTTTGCTTTAAACAACGGTTAAGGGTAGGATCAACTCAAACTATTGTGGGCAGAGTCAATATTAACAAGCCAAGTATTTACTGTCGTAATCTGCTAGCGCCAACGCATGCAACAATACTCACTCCAGTCGATATCTCTCTCGAGGCACAAAAAAACCCTCCAATTCTCCATAAAAGAAGAACTATAACCCACTTACGTCTGGAAGTGCTCTCAGACAACTAGCAGGATGATACTGACAGAATCCGCATAATTTCCGATACAATCAGTTACCTCGTGACCAGCACCAAAACGAAGACTTGATTACTAGGGTTCCCTCCACGTGACACGTAAACGATGAGTCATTACCTCCTCCCACAAAATACCATTAACCAATGAATATGTCCATTGCGGTGTGGCTAGGGCCCCGGCGGGTAGGCCGCTCACCTGGTGCAAGTCTTTCGAGTTGAAGCCACTTCGGCGACTTGCGTGTCGAGATATATCCATTACAAGTGCTAAACAATGCGTAGGAGAAAGCACTACCAGTGGACTGCCTATCCCTCTCAAGTAAAGTCATTTGGAAGCATCACTGCGAACAAACACGTAATACCACCTCGACTTTTGACAATGATTTCATTACTGTTGTCAACCTTCGGCGAGATCCAGGGGCGGTCAGCAACTTCGCAGTGTCGTTACTACTCTGGTTTCTGCGACGACCAGTGGCTGCCTCGCTGCTTTTTCGTGCTTTAATCTCCTTTTGGCCTCCAATAAATCCTATATCTACTTGTTACAACAAACATAATATATAATACATACATTTTTGCATACACAAACCTTGTTCCCAGACACATTTCGCTGTGGCAGAACGGTTCTAAGCTGTTCAGTCCCGAACCGCGCTGCTGCTACGGTCGCAGGTTCGAATCCTGCCTCGGGCATGAATATGTGTGATGTCCCTAGGTTAGTTAGGTTTAAGTAGTTCTAAGTCTAGGAGACTGATGACATCAGATGTTAAGTCCCGTAGTGCTTAGAGCGGTCTGAACGAGACACACTTGCACTCGGATGACGAACAAGAGTAAAGAAAAACTTACACCGTGCCCATGAATAACACACACTTGCACCTTATATCCTCAGTTATTAGTTCGATATATTCCAATCTCTGTCTTCCCCTACAGCTTTATCCTCTACACTCTGCAGCTCCATTTAGTACCACAGGAGTTATTCTCGGATGTCCTAATACGGGACGAACATTAATAAAATCCACAATCTGCAGGGACGGATTCCTAACTGGAAATAGACGAAAAAAAGTTCCTATGTCAATTGTCCGGAAATGTATCGTTGCCGCGGGAGATGGCGCTGACGAATCCAAGTTCCTCTGACCACATACCGTGTGCTCTTTGTGTGTTGCAGATGATAGAGACAGCAGCGGTTGTCATACAGGATACACATAATCGTACTTTGGCTTACACAATGTTGGTGGGCCACTTGCCTGGAGCCTGTATTGGGGTTTGTCTCAATATCCTGAAGAACCCGATGCTCCAAACCTGGTGTAAACGAGGCCAAAAAGGGCTTGAACTGTTATGCGATGGGGTTGGTGTCTGTGAGGGCACTTGTTTTGTTACAGCCGTGCTGTCCCTCTACCGTTTCCATCCGCTTGGTCATTCATAAACACCATCTCGGCTTGTTCCAGACATGAATACCATACCATTTTGTTGGTTACCGTACGCTGCGTCAATCACAAGGCCTGCAACACACATGGAATACACGGCCCGTGGTCGGAGGAACTTTCATTCGTCAGCGCCATCTACCGTGGCAACGATGCATTTCCGGACACATGTTCATAGGACACTTTTTCCTCCATTTCTAGTCAGGAATCCGTCCCTATAGTTTGTCGGTTTTATTAACGTTCAGGGACTGTGCGGCTGGTCCCGGCGGAGGTTCGAGTCCTCCCTCGGGCATGGGTACATGTGTTTGTCCTTAGGTTAATTTAGGTTCAGTATCGTGTAAGCGTAGGGACTGATGACCTTAGTAGTTACGTCCCATAAGATTTCACACACATTTGGACATTAATGTTCAACCTGTGCATGTCATGCTATACCGTACGTTTCTTATTTCGTAGATCCTGCGGAGACCCAGTCTCTAATGACCCCATTGTCGACGGGACATTAATCCCAATCTTCTTCCCCTTTTTTGCAGAGTCCCTCCTGACTCCTGATCTTATCAGTCCACCTAATTTCCGACACCTTCTATAGCAGCAGATCTCAAACTGTTCGATTCTTTTCTTTTTCGGATTTCCTGCAGTCCATAATTCACTAACATACAATGTTACTCTTTACGTTACTCATAACTACCGCGTCAGTTCAAAAACCGTGACTGGGTTAAAATAAAACAAGAGAGAAAGAGAGAGAAGTTAAAAGAGTGGTTTTAATGCTTTTGGTGTTCTATGTAATCTCTCGCACTGGGTACACTTGAAACCTTCAACTTGCGTATCAGATCGGCTTGAATGTCGAATACGAGGTGCGGCTAGAAAAACACCGGACTGATGCTGGAAAAAACATTTATTTACAATTATTTACAATTTCATGTTATCTCCTTCAATGTACTCTCCTCCTCGGTGTCTACTCCGCTCCATACGAATTTTCTACTGTTCATAGCAATGCTGCAGATCATTTTCGGTAAGTCCATACATTACTTCCGTCGCTTTTTCTTTTACTGCTTCAAAAGTCTCAAATCTAGTTCCTTTCAAAGCTGACAGGACTTTAGGGAAAAGAAAAAAGTCACAGGGGGCCAAATCAGGTGAGTAGGGTGGATGATCTAAGATGGGAATGTTGTGTTTTGCCAAAAACGTCTTCACTTACAACGCACTGTGAGCTGGGGCATTGTCTTGGTGAAGGATCCATGACTTTTTTCTCCACAAATCGTTCCGTTTTCTCCGTACTCGCTCACGTAGGGTAGCCAGGACGCTAATGTAGTAATGCTGATTCACTGTTTGTCCCTCTGGTACCCAATCAATGTGCACAATCCCTTTGATGTCAAAAAAAACAATCATCATTGCCTTGAATTTCGATTTTGACATTCGTGCTTTTTTTTGTCGTGGAGAACCAGGAGTTTTCCAATGCATCGATTGGCGTTTAGTTTCGGGATCGTAAGTAAAAAACCACGATTCATCGCAAGTAATAACATTTTGTAAGAAGGTGGGATCACTTTCAATGTTTTCCAGGATGTCAGAACAAATCATTCTTCGGCGTTCCTTCTGTTCAATTGTGAGACACTTTGGAACCATTTTTGAACACACTTTGTTCATGTTGAAACTTTCATGAAGAATCTGCCTAACACTTTCCTTGTCAACTCCTGTTAACACAGACACTGCTCTGATTGTTAAACGGCGATCTTGTCGAACAAGTTTACCGATTTTTTCAATGTTTGCATCACTTTTTGCTGACAATGGTCTGCCAGTGCGAGTGTCATCACTGGTGTCTTCGCGGCCATCTTTAAATCGTTTAAACCACTCAAACACTTGTGTTTGCGATAGACAATCATCGCCGTACACTTGTTGTAACATTACAAACGTTTCACTTTGCAGATTTTCCTAGTTTGAAACAAAATTTGATGTTAACACGCTGTTCTTTCTGTACACTCAACATTTTCCGACGCACAGACAAAACGTCAACTACTTAAAACAGACGCCACGGGCAGACTGAGTGCAGGAGGCAGATGAAACTCGAGCAGTAGGCGGAGCGAGAGTCATGTGACAGGCCACGCGACTTTCAGCCTTATTGCATTCGTTTTATTGTTTCACCAGTACTAGTCCGGTTTTTTTCTAGCCACACCTCGTATGTCGTCAAAGCGTTGAGCATTGGTATGATTTTCTGCACTTTTTCGTTTTGTTGAAGGTTCATATTGACAACAAAAAGTCTGGTCAACCAAGGTGATTAGTTCCAGAACAGAGCTTTCCGCGTTTTGAATTTCAGTCAAGTCGCGGCTAGCGTCAGTGCTTCTTGTTTTTGGTTAGCAGTCATGGCGTGTGGGACAAATTTAAAGCCTACGTTGCTCGATTCCGGCTGGTGAGACAACACTGTAGACACACTAAAGCCTCACGGCGACTTCTGAACACTGCCTCCTCACAACTGACTGGTCTTAGCCCTTATTTTGCTTACAGTCGTTAGTTCAAGCTTCCACAGTACTTACTGTGCTGACGTCGCTCATATGCCAAAATAACATTAGTCCCGGAACTTTTGTACAGATGGTGTATATTCTCAGAAATTTGTTCCTGAAATTAAATCTTTGTTTGATACGAATATACTTCTTTTGACTATACGATTTCGCCTGTGCTGGTCTGTTTTTTATGTCCTCCTAACACAATTCCCTCAATTCTTCTACTACGAGGTCATCAGTCATGATGTTAAGTTTACTGCTAACCTCATATCTGCTACTCTTCATTATTTTCGTCTTTCTTAGGTTTACCCTCAATCCATATTCGGTACCCGTTACACTGTCCACTCCATTGAACAGATCCTGTAACTCTTTCTCATTTTCACTGAAAATAGCTGTGTCATCAACAAATCTTCTAGTAGAGATCCTTTCACACAAAAAGTTTATATCTCTTTCCCTTACTGCTTTTACGATGCATGGATTGAACAGTAGGAGAGAAAAGCTACATTCTTGCCATCTACTGCTTTCATCCGAGCATCTGGGTCTTGGTTTCCCATTCTTCTCGTTCCCACTTGGTTCTTGCAACTACTGCATATTAACTGTCGTGTCTTATAGTTTACTAGAATTTCGAACATCTTGTACCATTTTACTTAATCGAACGCTTCTTCTAGGTCGACAAACGGTATAAAGACATCTTCTTTTTTCTTAAATCTTGGTCCCATCATCATCTGCAATATCAGAACTGAAACACAAAGGAATTAAATATATTAACTGCCAGTGGGCACTGATTTATATCAATGGGACAAGCTGGAAATTTATGCCGGACTGGAATTCGAACCCGGATCCCCTGCTTAGTAGGCAGATGCGCTGACCAATAGCCATCCAGACACAGTGGTCACCATAATCGCACTGACTGCCCTAGCATGCCTCCCGTCAGACCAAAATTCTCAACTTATACCATACACGACTGAATTAGTGCCCCTGCCCATTAGTCTCATTACTCGCAGCATCTCACCGATTCCCGTACGAGTCACACACACACACATATATATATGATCTTTTCGAAAGGCAAACTGCTCGTCATTTAACAGCTACTCGATTTTCATTCGTAATCTTCCATAACGAACTCCGTCTACAGGCCGCAAGCGACCCATCGGGACCATCCGACCGCCGTATCATCCTCAGGTGAGGATGCGGATAGGAGGGGCATGGGGTCAGCACACCGCTCTCCCGGTCGTTATGACGGTTTTCTTTGACCGGAGCCGCTACTATTCGGTCGAGTAGCTCCTCAATTGGCATCACGAGGCTGAGTGCACCCCGAAAAATGGCAACAGCACGTGGCGGCGGGATGGTGACCCATCCAAGCGCCGGCCACGCCCGACAGCGCTTAACTTCGGTGATCTCACGGGAACCGGTGTATCCACTGTGGCAAGGCCGTTGCCCTTCGTAATCTTCCATACATTATTATTACATCCCTTTGATGCCTGAGCTGTTAAACTGATCGTGCGATAGTTTCCGTACCTAACTATCCTTGCTACCTTCGAGTTTGCCTGGATGATGGTATGTCTTCATTCTCATAGATTCTACTCACCAGTTTGAATAACCGTTTGATTGCAACTTCCCTAGTGATTTCAGTGCTCTAGCTCTGCATTTCCTACGTCATCCGCATTCAGTCCGATTTTGTCTCCTGACATGTTATCAAACAACTCCCCCTGTGGTCATCTATTTTGCTTGGAAATTAAGCTATAAATTAAAATTACGATCCCTGCCTCACAATTTTCGTGTGCCCACGCTACGAGAGTGAAACGGAAATTACTTAACATTGCTCCTTCTGTACAGGACTAATTTTGGGCCACGTAAATTTTAAGGCAACGACTTTCAAACTATAATTGTTGGTTGTCATCAAGATGGTAGTGACAACTAGATAAACTCCTTGGTTTAAGATGAACGGCAGGAGCGCAGGGATACAATCCTGGAAAGTACGAGTAGATGGCAGCACGCTATGTCTGAGAGCGATCACATAACAAAATTCTCCGAAACGGAAGTTCTCGCTATGGAGAAGAGGTACCACGCCTGTTTGTCCAGGGAGACAACAGAAAACCACAAACATGAAAACAGCCTCAACAAGAAAAACGAAAGCCGTAAGATGACAGGATCCTGAATTCCCGTGCTGAAGCGAACGACCATTGCAGTTAGGAAAGGAAGAAACACAGCGCTAATGAGCAAGGAAAAACTCCCGGACGTTGGTGCGACAGATACATATAGGGTGCTCGGAAATCGCCTTTACGAATTTCTAGGACTTGCAGAGAGGGTGAGTAAATAACATTTTGAATAGGAACCCGTGCCCGAAAACATCATCCTATCCGCTGCAAAGCGTCAAACTTATAGGAGCCGGCGCCTGTACGTGTATGTATATACAGAGTGATATCGTAATGATGCTGCAAAGATGATGGAGAAGGAAATGTATTAATCTGAAGTAAAAGTCCCTGTACCGGAAACGAACGAGCCGAAAGCTACAACGGAAAACCGTTCTATGTCTCTGACAGCGGACTACGTGTACCGGTACTGTTGCTGCTAAGATTGTAGGGTAGGCTACTCTCAGAGATGGCAGTATGGACCAAAACGAGAAAAAAATGGTTAGTAAACATGGGCTCCAAAATGCTTAGCTTAAAAGCTATGAGCAAGTTTTCAATACATGAAATGTGTTTCGCACTAGCGAAAATGAAGAAGTGCACATAGCTTCCTAGGTATGCATTTTAGAGCACATGTTTACCGGATATTTTTTCTTCTTTTGATCCATACCTCCACCTCTGAAAGTTGCATACAGTGCAGTCTTAACAACAACAGTGCTAGTACGTGTATTCCACTGTCAGAGAAATCAGAATGATTTTCAGTTGTAACTTTCGTCTCATTCGTTCCCGGCACGGGGACACGTACTTCAGATTGACAGATTTATCCTACTCCATCATCCTTGAAAGTTTGTATCATCATCACGCAATCACCCTATATACAAATATATTTGCAGGCGCCGGCGCCTATAACTTCAACGCTCTGTAGCGTCGTTGGATGACGTTTCTGGACATGGATTCCTACTCAAAATATTATGTACTCACTCCCCTCTACAGGTCCTAGAAGTCTGTAACGATAATTTCCGAACACCGTGTATAATCTTCGGCCGCGAGCACGACTCCAGTCCGCTACCAGCAATGCAGGATGAAGCTTTGACAATGACGGCCAATCGTGTTGTCGAGACGTCAGAAAAATCGTCAGACAAACGTCGATCGAAGAACCTGAGACAAAAGCCAACAGGCAACGTTCCAACAAGTCGCTAGGAAAGCCTCAAAACTATTGTAAGGCAAAGTGTGTTTCACAAGATTGACGCTTTTACTGAATCCATGCTCATTATTTTAGAAGCCTGTTTCTCTCCAGGAACATCATAACCTTTGAGCGTGGAATATGCTCGTCTATCAGGTGGCGGTAGGCTACATTAGCAATTGATGACATCAAAAAGCGATTTTCAATTAGAGAGAATTAACTATTTTATATGAATGCGTGGTGTCTGTTCGTCCGGACAAGTCCGACAAAACAGACGCCGTACAGTCACACAGCTGAAAGCCTCGATGGGCAATGAATCCACCACCTACAGTGCGGATGCACAACTATGTTCGAGCTCTTTCGGAAATCTCCAAGTAGCGAGCATGGGAGATATTGTCAGGCACTGCAGATAGGTGGCACTAAGTGGGAATGTGAGTCGGCCGAGAGACGTGCCGAGACAATCCGCGGGACTGCGATAAGCTCTGTGTCCCGATGGCGCAGGGTTAAGCAGGAGGTCCCGGGTTCGAGTCCCGGTCCGGCATACATTTTTCACTGACACACATGTTGACTCGTCGCCGTCGATTCCGCGTATTATCACGATGCAGCTGACGTCTACAATTCCTTCCCTTCCCTTTCATTTCCCCTGTCCATTTAATTTACATAAAAAATTATTTTGTGTAATCTGTACGCCAGAACAGATACGAGGCTTCATAACATTACGTGTATAAGAAACTGAGTATGGTTGAAGTGGCGCAGCATCACCACCTTGCGTTGTTAGCGAGACCCGAACTATACATAGGTCCTGTTTCGTTCCTCCTCGCTCTTGTCGGCGCCTTTCACGTTCGAACGCCGCAGCGTGCACTCGGTTCGTGCAGGTGCCTTCCGAGCGAGCGAACACGGAGAGGGGCCGAGCGCTGCTCGATAGTATCTCAGCGGCTCGTTTGATGCGGCAGCAACAAGTGTTCGTGACGCAGCCGAATCGGGAGCAAGTGGGAAAAGTTTTCATCCGCGGCACTAACAAACAACAAAGGAGAGGAGGTCTCCCTCCGGTAATTGGCCGCAGTCTGTGTGTCTGCGTGTACTCGTGTACGTACATGAGTGTGTGTGTGTGTGTGTGTGTGTGTGTGTGTGTGTGTGTGGAGACTCGCGGCTGGACCGGGGCGTCTACTGCTTGTAATCAGCGCGGCGCGGTGCCGATAATTCAATCAGTGGCCCGCAGGCGCCGTAATGGATGAACAGTTTGGAGAAGGCCATTACGTTTACGACACTGGTTTGCCCATCCGTAATGACGGCCGGCCAGGTGGAAGTTAAATTAAGCAAGCCGGGGCGCTCGGAATCACTTTGTTCTCATCCGACCGCAGCGCACCACGCAACGAGGGCTATCAACACAGCTATTACGGGCCGGTACTTACCGCCTGATTTATGCAATTACGACCGACTCGCGCTGCCCGCCCCCGAGTCATCCTCCACCGCCGCCGCCGCCGCCTCCTCCGTCCATTCATAATAGCGGCGATGCCCGGCGCGAACGCTCGGCCGTATTTCCGAGCGTGGCAGTTACAATTACCCGGCGTAGCTCGTAATTTGCGACGGCGGCTGCAGCCTTATATGCGCTCCCCCCGAGCACCCGTCGCCTCACCTTGTGCTCGCACCGTCACCCCGTGCAAGTGCGCATAAAGAGGCTGTTACCGAAGCGACTTCCCTGCTCGTACGTTCACGTGTGTTCGTTTCACACTGGGGTTGGACACTTCGAACTGCGCAGAAAGCGCTGTTTTCAGGTCCACATCTACATCTACACCTACGAGAGAAAGTTAACAAGTAAGGAAGAGAATGAACCCTTTCCCCTGCAGCATTTTTCTAAATTGTTATTCCATCCCCTCTCGCTTCATGTGGGTGGGGGAGTGGGCTGTCTGCAGTACAGTTCTCCACTCTCCAGCCAAGCGAATTAAAAATACTATAATGATAAATGAAATGAATAGAATAGAGTAGAAAATGAAAAATCCAAGGACGCACTGTTAATATAAAAATATACTGGGTGACCATTAATAAAACCGACAAACTGCAGGAACGGATTCCTGTCTGGAAATAAAGGAAAAAAGGTCCTATGGACATGCGTCTACCAATGTACGGTGAGCGTGCAACAACAATAAATCGTCCCGGAACACATTACAGAGCCGCCTCGCATCCGCGTCACGAGAGACGTTCATAGTGGCCTCCGTGGGATTGCAGCTGACAGGAGTAGTACCAGTTGTCATGCAAAATGTTCAAATGTGTGTCAAATCTTATGGGACTTAACTGCTAAGGTCATCAGTCCCTACGCTTACACACTACTGAACCTAAATTAGCCTAAGGACAAACACACACACTCGTGCCCGAGGGAGAACTCGAACCTCCGCCGGGACCATCCGCACACTCCATGACTGCAGCGCCCCAGACCGCTCGGGTAATCCCGCGCAGCAGTTGTCATGCAGGGTACAAATAATCGCACTTTGGCTTACACCTTATTGGCGGGCCACTTACCTCGAGCTTCTACTAGTGTTCGTTTCAAAATCCGTAGAACCCGGTCCACCAAGTCTGGTGTATGCACAGTCCGACGCCCCCGCACCGTTCATCTGTCTGAAGGGACCCATGATCAGACAAACGCAAAAAGAGTTTTAAATGTTGTTTGATGAGTTTGGTGTCTGTGAGGGTACTTCTTTGGTATAGCTGTACTGCCTCTCGACCATTTCCATCTGCTTAGCCGTACACAAACACCATCACGGCTAGTTCCGGACATGAATACCGGATAAATCTGTTGATTGCAGTACGCTGTGTCAATCACACAGCCTGCAAAACACTAGGGACACACGCCACGCAGGAGAGCTTCTGTAAAGTTTGGAAGGTAGAAGACGAGATACTGGCAGAAGTAAAGCTGTGAGTACCGGGCGTGAGTCGTGCTTCGGTAGCTCAGATGGTAGAGCACTTGCCCGCGAAAGGCAAAGGTCCCGAGTTCGAGTCTCGGTCGGGCACACAGTTTTAATCTGCCAGGAAGTTTCATATCAGCGCACACTCCGCTGCAGAGTGAAAATCTCATTCAGGAGATGCAGTGCTTGTAGGCGTAGAGACGGAGGGATCTGAATGAAGGCGCGCCGTCATACCAGGGTTGGCAAGCAGTGGGGAGACAATGGGGCGATTGGAATCAAGTTTGTGGATAGTATAGGGGATGCAGAGGTGTTCAGTGTGGTTAAGAAGGGATGGGAATTTGATGAGATGTGGGGGAACGTAAACGGATGCGGAAAGAGAGACGGACTGCACGGCGTTTCAAGATTTAGGTGGTCTCACAGAACTACGGTGGGGCGGAGATCCCTGCAACATTTGTATAGAAGAGGATGTGTCTGCAGTCCAATGTACGCTGATTTGAAACTTACTGGCAGATGAAAACTGTGCTGTACGTTCTTTGGGTTTGTCCCATAATAGGGTTCATTCACGATGTAGTATTTTATGTTGCTGTATTTTTTCATTGACAATGAGACGCTTATTGTAAAAAACATGTAATGTGGTAAGGCATATTTACGATGTTTTGTGTATTTTAAAAGCTGTGTTCTGGTATATTAGATCTTTGAGATCAACGCCATCTCGTGCCAAGCTGCAGTTATCGTTTGCTGCCTCCAGTTTGACTTGTGATGTCCGAAAGCAGGTCATTTGAAAATAAGCTTAATGGCAATTGCATACGAGAATGTACATTTTTATTGTGTTGCTCACTTAGATGAGGCTTCCTAAGCATACTGTAAGTACTTACTAAGTGCGACAATAAATTAATGAGACTGATTTGCTTTGCAAGATGTGGCAACCCTGCAGGCTTGCGTAGGCACAATATATTTGACCTTGGTCTATAAACTGCTTTTAGTCCAAGTGGCACATCGATGCAACTGCTCAGTCGTGATTTGTGCTGTAATAACACGTGTTTGTGTCTCTCGTCACGGAGATAGAACCGCATAACATTGCGCAACGGTATGCCATTTCTTTTTGCGTTAAACTGGGTGAAAACGCGACGGCAACTTACGTTAACCTTCAAAAGGCTTTTGGAGGGGAGGTTATGTCGTGAGCTCAAGTTTTCGTTGGCATAAAATGTTTATTGAAGGCAGAACGAATGTTGAAGATGATGACCGCAGTGGACGACCATCAACCTCACGGACGGATGTCAGCTTGACCAGGGTGCGTAAATTCGTACGATCTGATCGAAGAGTATCCGTGAAAATGATTGCAGAAGAACTTAACATCAATCGAGAAACGGTTCGTCTAATAATAACTGAAGATCTTGGTATGATAATGCGCTATCCCGTACTGCTCTGTCAGTACAGAAATTTTTAACCTCAAAACAAATTTCAGTACTACCACAGCCACCTTATTCACCAGATATCGCTCCGTGCGACTTTTCTCTATTTCCAACAGTCAAAACGGCGGTCAAGGGACACCATTTTCAAACAACACAAGATGTCCAAAAAGATGTGACGAGGGTCTTGGAGGATATTGCACAAGATGAGTACCAGAAAAATAGCAGAAACGCTGGAAAAAGCGTGAGCAATCAGAAGGGAACTACTTTGAAGGAGACTACACTAAACTTGACTAAAACGGTAAACAACATTTTTTTTCACATCAGTCTCATTACTTTATTGTCGCACCTCGTATACTCAACTGTACTCCGTTCCCGATATAACATTGATCTTGAAGTATTTGCGTTTAAGCTTTTCTAATTTTGTCTTTTGTGTTAATTTTGGCAACAGTTTTCTGATGATGATTAGTCGAAACACGTCTTAAACAAAGTATTTAGCGATCAAGACGTTTCCAAGGTACTACTGCATGCCAGGTCTGAATGGTCACTTATCTTCAAAATAAATGAGTTCATCAGTCGAATTGGAGATTAAAACTGTGGGCAGGACGGGGACTCAAACCTGGAACATCGCCTGTGGTAGGCAATGTTGCTACCGAATGAACTATTCTGCCTGACCAAACGTGATACACCGAGGAGGGGCTTAAGTATCAAATCAGAAAGGAAACGGGCGAGTAAAACTTCCCAAGTTCGAACAGCCAGTATTACTCAGTCACGTGAAAGTTTCTACAGTCGCCAACAGGGAAGCGTAAACATTTCAACGCCGTTACTTGCGTAGGTGGACAGCAATCGACTTCTGCTTCAGGCTGATACAGACTCCTCGGCACTCCTGAGTTCGCTGGTGGATCCAGCGGATTCATCTCCGGATTACGGAGACACCAGAAGTCATGGTAACGGCTTGCATTCTGAGTAACAAAGGGAATAACCTTCAATAGTTTTATTACATCTAACGACACCACGCATGCCATCTGTCTGCATCCTGACAAAACAGTAGGGGTTTCCAGTCGCCAGTGGGCGACCACTAAAAAGGGACAGAGGAAACTAAATGGAACCTCAAGAGTTGGGAGGTTTAATAGATATGTTATTTCTGTGATTAAAATCAAACCAAATTTACACAGAACGTGGAAGTATGAGCCCAATTATCAGAATCACTTTGCACAACCTCTGGGCTGGATGTATGCAATGATTCGGTAGAGAAGAGTGCTGTCAAGCCGTTGTATCTCCTGCTAAGGCAAAAAGACCAATTACCGTTGTAGCTGGTCCTAGATATCTTTGATACTGGCACTGCAACGGAGTTGACATCCGCGCTGATCCCACAAAAGTTTTATTGGAGACAGATCTTGGGATCTTGTTCCCATAGCACTGCCTCAAAATCACGCAGAAAGTTTATAGTGACTTGAGTCAAGTGTCGGCGAACATTGTCCTGTTGAAAAGCCACAGCACGATGTGCCGTCTGATCACTTCCTACTTACTTCAAAGATTGACTTATGGGAAGTTCGAGGAAACAAACAACTGTAAACAAAACCCATACCCAAAACTTGAAATTTAAAGCTCTTCTTCTACAGGAAGAAGGTATAACGAATTTATGTCAACAAAGACTCACACGCGAAACTCAAGCCAATATTGAAGATAGGCAAATATTAAAATCAGCAAATGAAAATAATTAACGAGGTACTTACGAAAAGTGAAGCACCAAACAGGGAGTCTGAAAATATAGAATACGAAAATAGCCAACAATATTAGAAAAAAATTCTTATAATGATTATTTGCAAAAACGGTCGATTGAAGCCTGGGAAATATCTAAACAGAAAAAAATAAAACAAAAAATTTAATAAAAGGATAGTCTAGTGAATCCTGGGAAAATTATCTCCTAAAATTGAACATGAAGAAGACAGAATATAGCGCATAAACTTGTGAAACATGTGAATAAAACAGGAAAAGATATTGCAAACAATACAACATCAAAAAATCAATGGATAAACAGAAATGTGTTGTTTGATGGCTCAAAAATGAATTATGTGCACTTTTTCGTCTTCGACAGTATGAAACTGATTGCTTTTACTGAACGGTCTTTGCTTTCCATATTTAGGGAGTTGGAAGTATTGACCAATACAAGACAAAATATCTGTAAACAAGGGGTCTAAAATGCATATTTTAAGCGCTGTAAACACCTCCCTGCTACTGAATAAATGATTACAGCTCACGACATATACATTTTAGATCCCATGTTAACTAGTCTTTTCTTTTTTCCATAATACCTCCTTCAAACATATTAAAAGCAAAGATCTTGCAGTAGGAGAGGTATGTCTCATAGTATCCAAGATGAACAAATGCTCATATCTTTTAAGGTATGCCCTTTAGAGTCGTTGTTCACTAGACTTCTTTTTCTTGTTTTGGTGTAAGGCTCATGTGCCTAAAATTTGTCGGTGTTTCTCTGGGGCACTCTGTATAAAAACTGATATCGATATCGTAGACCGAACAGACATGAAATAATTAAAATCAATATTCAATGTATAAAAAAGTAGGAAAGCTACTGGCCTAGTTGGAATTATCGCTGAATTAATCAAATACGATCATTTTAGAATTTAGGTTTCTCCATATTTTAAAATATGTGGTGGAAGAACTATTCCGTACCTGAAGAATGGAGCACATCTCAAGTTAATTCTATATTTAAAAAAGGCAATAGGAAAGACAAAGGAAATTATAGACGAATATGTTTACTAAAAGCATGGTATAAAATTAACTGGAAAATTTTTAATCAGAGGTTACGATCTATAATGTCAGACGAACAATCGGGCTTCAGAAAGGGACTATGTAACAATGATATGTTTATAAACCAGACAAATTATTGAAAGACGTAAAAAGACGCCTTTTGTGGAAGGCATGCGAAATCAAAGATATTCCTAAATGCCTTATTAATAGCATAAAGAGGCTATATGTAAATCAGAAAATAATTATAAGTTCAGGTTCTAAAATTGTGAGTGAAATGCTAATAAATCAGGGTGCAATATATCACCCACTTTATTTAATTTACATACTGACGACCTATTTACAAAGAGGAAAGACAAAAAAAACAGTTAGGAACTTTAATAGCATCTATCATACCATTAAATAACCTGTTATATGCTGATGACCAGATACTTATATAGGAAACAGAAGAGCAGTATATAGATTGAGCCCAAACGCAGCATACTATGACTTAACACAACTGCAAATAAGACAAAGTTATTGGCTTACAAAGAAAAGAATCCAGTCAGATCGAAAATAATAAAGGAGAAATCTTTAGGACGAGCATCTGACTTCAGTTATAAAGCACGTGATATTAGTTTTTAATACGACAAATACATTCAGAGAAAGGTTAATAAATATCCAGCAATACGCTGAACAGTAGGAAGAACACCAGGAAGGAAGAAAAGAAACACAAATGAAATTCTGTAAAGTAATGGTTGTACTTACTCTTGTATAAGGTTTCGAATCACGAAGCACAACAAAAAATTGAGGGATCACATATGTAGTCAGCAAAACGAAGCTCTTGAGATGTGTAAGGGGTTGTAACGAAATGAATAAAATAAGGAATGAAACAATAAGACATGATTTTAAAACATTTTAATTTAATAACAAGGTAGAAGAGAACAGAATGAAATGGAAGGATTATATTGACAGAATGATAAAAGATAGACTGCTAACATAGAAAATAAATTATCGGGCGAATGGAAAGAGAGGATTAAGTAGACATCATAAGAGATGGATGGATGACAGGGACTATAACAGGTGACTATAACACCTAATCCTTGGATGGAGATGATGACGATACTGTGGCATGAGAGGTAACAGGTAAGGACACATGATGCACGCGATGTACCGTTTTTCCGTCAGAGTTCCCTTAACCACAATCAGCCGTGACCTGAAGTCGTGATCGACGGCTCCCCATTCAATGCCGGCAAGGGTAACGCCGCAGTGCCTCTTCAAAACATCTCCCCAGGCCGCCGCCACACTCACCGACGACGCTCATGCGGTGGTGCGAAACCGCGATACATCGCTGGGCACAATGCGACGTCACGCCTCAGTAGTCCATGTTTCCCAGTGGCAGCGCAACACAAAACGCAGTCATTAGTGTTGTGCCGTTAACGGCAGCATGCGCACGGGACGGTAATTCCCAGCCCAGATGCTGCCAGTCTCTAACGCATGGTGCGGGTCGACACAGAATATCGCAGGTAGTCTATTACTTGTTCCCAGATGGAGAGTGCAGCGATATGAGGGGGCTATGACGTGCTTGGTGCACAATACCGTGGTTGCGATGGCCAGACGTGATCGACTGGAACACACGACGTTTATGCCTGCTCTAACGTTACCATACAGTCCAACATCGGGCCGCTGTCAGAAACAGAGTGCCCGAACAATCTAGATATTGCACGCTTCGAGCAGCCGGCCAAATACAGACTCTCCTTCCAAGTCCTATCAAACACTGATGACTCACACAAGTACGCGGCATCTACATCTACATCTACATCTATACTCCGCGAGCCACCTTACGGTGTGTGGCGGAGGGTACTTATTGTACCACTATCTGATCCCCCCTTCCCTGTTCCATTCACGAATTGTGCGTGGGAAGAACGACTGCTTGTAAGTCTCCGTATTTGCTCTAATTTCTCGGATCTTTTCGTTGTGATCATTACGCGAGATATATGTGGGCGGTAGTAATATGTTGCCCATCTCTTCCCGGAATGTGCTCTCTCGTAATTTCGATAATAAACCTCTCCGTATTGCGTAACGCCTTTCTTGAAGTGTCCGCCACTGGAGCTTGTTCAGCATCTCCGTAACGCTCTCGCGCTGACTAAATGTCCCCATGACGAATCGCGCTGCTTTTCGCTGGATCATGTCTATCTCTTCTATTAATCCAACCTGGTAAGGGTCCCATACTGATGAGCAATACTCAAGAATCGGACGAACAAGCGTTTTGTAAGCTACTTCTTTCGTCGATGAGTCACATTTTCTTAGAATTCTTCCTATGAATCTCAACCTGGCGCCTGCTTTTCCCACTATTTGTTTTATGTGATCATTCCACTTCAGATCGCTCCGGATAGTAACTCCTAAGTATTTTACGGTCGTTACCGCTTCCAATGATTTACCACCTATGGCATAATCGTACTGGAATGGATTTCTGCCCCTATGTATGCGCATTATATTACATTTATCTACGTTTAGGGAAAGCTGCCAGCTGTCGCACCATTCATTAATCCTCTGCAGGTCTTCCTGGAGTACGTACGAGTCTTCTGATGTTGCTACTTTCTTGTAGACAACCGTGTCATCTGCAAATAGCCTCACGGAGCTACCGATGTTGTCAACTAAGTCATTTATGTATATTGTGAACAATAAAGGTCCTATCACGCTTCCTTGCGGTACTCCCGAAATTACCTCTACATCTGCAGATTTTGAACCGTTAAGAATGACATGTTGTGTTCTTTCTTCTAGGAAATCCTGAATCCAATCACAAACCTGGTCCGATATTCCGTAAGCACGTATTTTTTTCACTAAACGTAAGTGCGGAACCGTATCAAATGCCTTCCTGAAGTCCAGGAATACGGCATCAATCTGCTCGCCAGTGTCTACGGCACTGTGAATTTCTTGGGCAAATAGGGCGAGCTGGGTTTCACATGATCTCTGTTTGCGGAATCCATGTTGGTTATGATGAAGGAGATTTGTATTATCTAAGAACGTCATAATACGAGAACACAAAACATGTTCCATTATTCTACAACAGATTGACGTAAGTGAAATAGGCCTATAATTATTCGCATCTGATTTATGACCCTTCTTGAAAATGGGAACGACCTGTGCTTTCTTCCAGTCGCTAGGTACTTTACGTTCTTCCAGAGATCTACGATAAATTGCTGATAGAAAGGGGGCAAGTTCTTTAGCATAATCACTGTAGAATCTTAAGGGTATCTCGTCTGGTCCGGATGCTTTTCCGCTACTAAGTGATAGCAGTTGTTTTTCAATTCCGATATCGTTTATTTCAATATTTTCCATTTTGGCGTCCGTGCGACGGCTGAAGTCAGGGACCGTGTTACGATTTTCCGCAGTGAAACAGTTTCGGAACACTGAATTCAGTATTTCTGCCTTTCTTCGGTCGTCCTCTGTTTCGGTGCCATCGTGGTCAACGAGTGACTGAATAGGGGATTTAGATCCGCTTACCGATTTTACATATGACCAAAACTTTTTAGGGTTCTTGTTTAGATTGTTTGCCAATGTTTTATGTTCGAATTCGTTGAATGCTTCTCTCATTGCTCTCTTTACGCTCTTTTTCGCTTCGTTCAGCTTTTCCTTATCAGCTATGATTCGACTACTCTTAAACCTATGGTGAAGCTTTCTTTGTTTCCGTAGTACCTTTCGTACATGATTGTTATACCACGGTGGATCTTTCCCCTCGCTTTGGACCTTAGTCGGTACGAACTTATCTAAGGCGTACTGGACGATGTTTCTGAATTTTTTCCATTTTTGTTCCACATCCTCTTCCTCAGAAATGAACGTTTGATGGTGGTCACTCAGATATTCTGCGATTTGTGCCCTATCACTCTTGTTAAGCTGTTCACGCCACTTGGAGGGTGAAAAAAATGGTTCAAATGGCTCTGAGCACTATGGGACTTAACATCTTAGGTTATCAGTCCCCTAGAACTTAGAACTACTTAAACCTAACTAACCTAAGGACATCACACAACTTGGAGGGCGACAATTATTGAACTATATTTAAAAAAAACGTAAATTAGTTAGAAATTCGGCGTACACACACATTATTCAACATGCGAACGTCACTACAGACATTAGAATTTAGGTTGTGACATGTTCGATATGCCTGCTATCATTTGCAATGACGTGGCGCAGACGAATAGAGAAATTCTGCATGACCCACTGAAGTATCGGCACATCGATGCTGTCGATATCCTCCTGAATGGCTGCTTTCAGCTCAGCAGTGGTTTTGGGGTTATCGCTAAACACCTTGTCTTTAATATAGCCCCTCAAAAAGAAGTCCCATGTGTTCAGATCCGGAGAATATAGCTGCCAGTCACAGCCCTTGCTAGTGGCCTGAGAATACCCCAGAGCTAGAATGCGGTACCCAAAGTGCTGCTCCAGGACATCAAATACTCTCCTGCTTCCATGGTGTAGAGCTGCGTCTTGCATGAACCACATCTTGTCAAAATCAGCGTCACTTCGGATAGTGGGGATGAAATCATCTTCCGAAATCTTCACGTACTGTGGCAGTCACAGTGCCGTCAAGGAATATTGCATCGACATCCGTGACAGGACATTGAGCATCACACAGTCACCCGTTGAGGGTGAAGAGACTTCTCCATCGCGAAATGTAGATTCTCAGTTCCACCCCCCCCCCCCCCCCTCCAAATGCTCTAATTTTGCTTATTGACGAACCCATCACGTGGAAATGGCCGACAATAAGGCGCTTGCGCATGCGAATACTAATTCCCATAAAGTCCCGCGGCCAATCGTGCAGTTTGAACGTCCTAACGGACAGACGGGACCAACGGGGTGGAGGGACTGCAGTTCTGATCAAAAAAATGCTTTCGTCACCACCAAGAACATTTATCCCAACTCCAGACTTTAGAGGCCACGGCAGTAACAATCCACACGACGCTCGGAAACATTACCTGTATTGCGGCTTACTTTAGCCCAAAGAAGCCTCTCCACCCAGATCTTTATGCCGTTACAGAGGGTTACGACAAGATCCTCCTTGGAGGGGATCTTAATAGTAAACATGTGGTCTGGAATTCCCGTTAGACTAACCCACGGGCCACGGGATCCGACGAGGATACCTTACGTCCAGACACAAGACCCTAATGTTCTAGACATTGCCATAATCAAGAACATCAACCCGAATCTCCATCTGCGGACGCTGGAAGATCTTTCGTCGGACCACAGGCCGGTGTTAGGACTCATATAGAGGGCTACTTTGCAACTCCCACTGCCGACGACAAGAACTTACGACTGGCAGCAGTTCCAAACGGACCTCAACAACAATGTGCGACCAACCCAGGTTGTTACTACCAGAGAAGCGATTGATGTGGCAGTCGCAGTACTCACGAAGAAGATTGACAGTGCGAAACAACGAGCACTCACGGAACGCCTGCAACCAGAAGTCAATTATGACGAGTTTCCACCATCACTGCAGGAACTTAGAACAAGGCGCAATCGATTTCGGAAACGATGGGTCCGTTACCGCCATCCGGATGACAGACGGGAGACTCACAGACTAACCCGAGAACTCCGGCGGAAGGTTCAGGACTGGAAGCAACACACGTGGGAGCTCCGAAAGGACAACTTTCTCTTACGCACCAAAGATGAATGGCGAATAGTTAAAAGTCTCAGACAGCAACAGTCCCCCAAAAGGGCAATTCGAGGGAGGACCCCATGGCCTCTTGTACGACTCACTGGCGCAGACGGAGCTGTTTGCTGATACATACCAACAACAGATGACTACGCCCCCCACGGAGGATGGAGATGATGTACTCCACCGTGCAGAGGAGGACACCACGGCGGAATGGGAAGCTATTCGGGACGGCCCGACTAACACTATGCCCCGGCTGACAACGCCGGAGGAAATTCGGAGGCTCAAATGGCTCTGAGCACTATGGGACTCAACTGCTGAGGTCATTAGTCCCCTAGAACTTAGAACTAGTTAAACCTAACTAACCTAAGGACATCACAAACATCCATGCCCGAGGCAGGATTCGAACCTGCGACCGTAGCGGTCTTGCGGTTCCAGACTGCAGCGCCTTTAACCGCACGGCCACTTCGGCCGGCTGAAATTCGGAGGATTATCAAGTACAGTAAACACACCTCACCTGTATCACATAGAATCAGCAATACGGAATTGAAACACCTACCGAGAAAGCCTATTGTGCTTCTCACCCGGATAGTGAACAGCTGCCTCAGGACTGGATACTTCCCAGAGTCATGGAAGATTGACAGAATAGTACCAATACCAAAATCGGTAAAGTATCTCTCACACCCTGACAGCTACAGACCCATAAGTTTACTGCCGACGCTGGGAAAGGTACTGGAACGTGTCCTACTGAAACGCATGCTGGACGTCCTTGTGGCACACAACATCATCCGACCGGAGCAGAGTTACAACTACTACGCATCACGGAATCTATCCAAGACAATTTCAACAAGAAAAAACATACCATTTGAGTCTTTCTCGATATAGAGAAGGCTTACGATAAAGTATGACGACGCAACTTGATCGTCAAGCTCCGACGTACCACTCCCCTACCAGACTGCTATTTAAAACTTCTCGACAAGTTTCTTCAGGATCGCAGATTATATGTTCGCATTGATGACAAGAATTCAACAACACGGCCTATCCTTGAAGGACTTCCACAATGATCGGTCATATCTACACTGCTGTTTAATTTATACATTAACGACCTCCCGACGATGCCACGTGTTACTGCCAGTTTCTATGCCGACGACACAGCGCTCCTGACTGCAGGCACCAGAATGGACCACTTCGTCACACGGATGCAGCGCCAACTAGATTTAGTGGACCACTGGACCCACAGGAACAAAATAACGGTCAATGCAGAGAAAACCAAAGTTATTGTCTTCACACGTCGGAGACCCATCGTCAATAAACGCCTACGGATATCAGACCAGCCACTCCCCTGGGCAACAACTGTAAAATAACTTGGAGTGCATCTGGACGCCAAACTGCTGTATAGTCATCACATTATGGAGAAGAAGACGTCTGGCCTCAAAATGCTGGGAGCTCTCCTCCCATTTCTGAAGAGCTCGTACCTCAGCCAACGCACGAAACTCCAGCTGTACCACGCCACAGTCGAACCATCTATTTTGTATGGATCGACCTCTTGGGGTACTACGTGTGCCACTAACTACAAGAAGTTACAGGTTGTACAAAGCATACGCCTACGATGGATCACTGGAGCCCAATGGTGGATCCGGAATCATGATATTCATCGAGCCTTAAGCGAATCTTACCTCTCAGACAAGGTCAAGCAGAAGGCTCGAACCTTATTTCGGAAGTTGGACATGATACGCGACAGTACAAAATGGTTCAAATGGCTCTGAGCACTATGGGACTTAACATCTATGGTCATCAGTCCCCTAGAACTTAGAACTACTTAAACCTAACTAACCTAAGGACATCACACACATCCATGCCCGAGGCAGGATTCGAACCTGCGACCGTGGCAGTCAAGCGGTTCCAGACTGAAGCGCCTAAAACCGCACGGCCACACCGGTCGGCACGCGACAGTACACCACAACTCACCACAATAGGTACGGTAGAACCCTTACGCAACCACAATTATAAAATACCGAAGGCGATAGTATTTGAGCCTCGGTAAATGTTATCCCTACGTAATTCTCCATAATTTAAGGACATAAAGTCCTTTAGCACTTCTACAGACATGTTTCCACACACACACCAAAAGCAGCGAGTTAAACGACCCTTCTGTGTGCCCAAACTAAAGCTGAAAGAAGAATAAATAAAGCGAAAATTTTTACCCTTTCCATTCCCTACAGAAGTAAAAATCAACGAAGTTGATCCGACTTCAGCACCACCACACACACACACACACACACACACACACACACACACACAAAGCGTCATAACAGGCTCTGCGTGTGTGGTAACACTACGTTATTAGGGCTACTACTCTCGGTAGATTTTATATATCACCAGATTGATGTACTGTGTGTAGCCCTGCAGATCCCATAAAATATCTATCTATGATCGTATCTTATTATCTATAAGATCAGACAGATGTACATTTTTTCCGTTGTTCTAATGAAATTTGCATTTGCTTTTCAATATGTCGTATATGTGACCAGGCAGATGTGCGGTTGTGTAGGTCTGCAGCTTTCATAAATTTTGTATATGTTTATGTGATACAGTAATCTCTAGAATTATGTACAAGCCTGTTATGACGCGAGCTGTGACATTCATTGGCGCCTCTTCTGCTAGCGCCATCTCACGACGCGGCCTGTAGTGTAAGAACAGAGCCGGAGTTCCGGTACTACCTAGCTTGCGCTTGTATGTGATGGAGACACTTAACATTTATGTCATCTCTCTTGGACGCCTATGTGCTACGTACGACAATTTTGTAAGGTTCAAATGGCTCTGAGCACTATGGGACTCAACTGCTGAGGTCATTAGTCCCCTAGAACTTAGAACTAGTTAAACCTAACTAACCTAAGGACATCACAAACATCCATGCCCGAGGCAGGATTCAAACCTGCGACCGTAGCGGTCTTGCGGTTCCAGACTGCAGCGCCGTTAACCGCACGGCCACTTCGGCCGGCTCAATTTTGTAAGGCCTGCGTGTTGTAGGCAACTACACTCCTGGAAATTGAAATAAGAACACCGTGAATTCATTGTCCCAGGAAGTGGAAACTTTATTGACACATTCCTGGGGTCAGATACATCACATGATCACACTGACAGAACCACAGGCACATAGACACAGGCAACAGAGCATGCACAATGTCGGCACTAGTACAGTGTATAACCACCTTTCGCAGCAATGCAGGCTGCTATTCTCCCATGGAGACGATCGTAGAGATGCTGGATGTAGTCCTGTGGAACGGCTTGCCATGCCATTTCCACCTGGCGCCTCAGTTGGACCAGCGTTCGTGCTGGACGTGCAGACCGCGTGAGACGACGCTTCATCCAGTCCCAAACATCCTCAATGGGGGACAAATCCGGAGATCTTGCTGGCCAGGGTAGTTGACTTACACATTCTAGAGCACGTTGGGTGGCACGGGATACATGCGGACGTGCATTGTCCTGTTGGAACAGCAAGTTCCCTTGCCGGTCTAGGAATGGTAGAACGATGGGTTCGATGACGGTTTGGATGTACCGTGCACTATTCAGTGTCCCCTCGACGATCACCAGTGGTGTACGACCAGTGTAGGAGATCGCTCCCCACACCATGATGCCGGGTGTTGGCACTGTGTGCCTCGGTCGTATGCAGTCCCGATTGTGGCGCTCACCTGCACGGCGCCAAATACGCATACGACCATCATTGGCACCAAGGCAGAAGCGACTCTCATCGCTGAAGACGACACGTCTCCATTCGTCCCTCCATTCACGCCTGTCGCGACACCACTGGAGGCGGGCTGCACGATGTTGGGGCGTGAGCGGAAGACGGCCTAACGGTGTGCGGGACCGTAGCCCAGCTTCATGGAGACGGTTGCGAATGGTCCTCGCCGATACCCCAGGAGCAACAGTGTCCCTAATTTGCTGGGAAGTGGCGGTGCGGTCCCCTACGGCACTGCGTAGGATCCTACGGTCTTGGCGTGCATCCGTGCGTCGCTGCGGTCCGGTCCCAGGTCGACGGGCACGTGCACCTTCCGCCGACCACTGGCGACAACATCGATGTACTGTGGAGACCTCACGCCCCACGTGTTGAGCAATTCGGCGGTACGTCCACCCGGCCTCCCGCATGCCCACTATACGCCCTCGCTCAAAGTCCGTCAACTGCACATACGGTTCACGTCCACGCTGTCGCGGCATGCTACCAGTGTTAAAGACTGCGATGGAGCTCCGTATGCCACGGCAAACTGGCTGACACTGACGGCGGCGGTGCACAAATGCTGCGCAGCTAGCGCCATTCGACGGCCAACACCGCGGTTCCTGGTGTGTCCGCTGTGCCGTGCGTGTGATCATTGCTTGTACAGCCCTCTCGCAGTGTCCGGAGCAAGTATGGTGGGTCTGACACACCGGTGTCAATGTGTTCTTTTTTCCATTTCCAGGAGTGTATTAATATCACCATTGGTTGCCTTGATGTTGTAACCTGTATGTGTCCTAAGGAATGGAACTAAATTTACATGCATATATGTTACATAAGTGGAATCCAAGCCCACTTTTATAGTGTTTTCTGTCCTCCCTAGATTCGATGATGGCGGCTTTAGTTTCGCCGAAACCGGTAATCATGGAATAAAAAGAATTACTGCGATTTTGGCTACCAATTTATTGTTTTACTATTTCCTCTGTTTTACGCTTTGGAGGAAAAACTTTTGCAAAGACATCAAGACACATCGATAGCTTCACCAGAAGAGTACGAGTCGTCCTAAAGACGAAGGACGGACGCACCCAAGTTTAATGCACACTAACAGGTGTTCGGATACTTTTGAACAGACAGTATATCCTTATTTTTACAGCTCTTATGTTAGTACCGAGCGGAAAAATTACTTCCTATTAATATGAGTCATAGATCTGAAAATGGTTCACAATGGAACGCGTTACGAGCTGGATGTAAAATAAACAATTCCATTGTGATTCATACTAAAATTTCATGAAATGCATAGAAAATGTAGCAGATCTCCTCAAAGACGTTATGTTACAAGTGAACAAGACAAAGGTCGTAAAAGAATATATTAATAAATCCTGCAACTGCTTTCCCTTGGCTGCTTTCGAGCTAACAAGTGCTACCTGCCGTTTCGAAATTTCTCGAAAATTACTATCGAAGGTATAATTACAAAGCTTTTGTAGTCCATTCCCTCAGACAGAAGGCGATACTGGACTGCCTTTACGAAGTATGTATTAGAAGGGTTAATTGTTGCCCTTTCTATTAAGTGAAGCTCAGCACATGCGTTTTAATGTTTACAACTAGAAAGTTTCATTAACTCAGCAATGAAAGGTCAAGTACGAGACCATAAAAAGAGTTCATCAAGAGGGCTTGTTTTGCATTTAAATTGCAAATACAATACCGTTAAAGCGTAATTAGCGTAGCTGTATAATATCCTTGCGTAGTAACATTTATGAGATACTCAAACTGTCTCTAAATTACTTGGACAATAATTCACGTGATAATTTTCACTTAGAAAGAACTGCAGTAATTGCGTGCCCTTTTAATGACTAACTTGTGGCCGCTGTATCGTGTGTTACCGGGCGACATAAGAATACAGTATTCTCACCGTAAACTGAGAGCAATACCCATACGGTAAAGTAGCGCACTACTTATTGAAGCTGTTGGTCCGATATTTCGTATAGTTAAGAAACATTAGGTTTGTCCATGTTGCGTAGAAGGACCTGCACAATCTGATCAAAAGTATCCGGATATTTTTAGTGGACACTAACAGAGATTTTGTCGACCCCTTGTGAATTCTGATGGGGACTCTTTCACTGAGGTGTTCGAATGTCTGTGGAGGAATGACAGCCCATTATTCCTTAACAGTGGAAACTGGAGAGGGCAGCGATGCTGGAAACTGGTGTCTGGAGCGATGTCGACGCTGTGACTCGTCCTAAAGGTCTTGCATTGGGATGATATAGGGACACTGGGCAGGAAGTCCATTTCAGGAATGTTGTTCTCCACAGACCATTGCGTCACAGACGCTGCTTTATGTCAGGGTGCATTGTCATCTTTTCGGGAAGTCCCTTTACTGTAAGCAGCACACCATCCTGCAAAATGTATTCGTATCTTTCCGCATATAGTGTTTTCGTAAGTGCAGTAGAGGAACCACACCGTAACCACGAAAAATACTCCCCCTAGCGTAATTCACTGTTCCAGTTTCATTGGGTGGCACGTACAAACTGTCAGAGAAAATTTAAACATGAGATGTGTTTGTGCTCGGTGGTTTGCCGGTCTGCATGGAGTTGAGGTTGCTGTTAGAGAATGACCCGGAGTTTGTTCCAAAGGCAATAACTGATGGTGAAACTTGGCTACATCATTTCTATCCTGAGGGCAAGCAACAAAGCTCAATGTGTAAATCTCTTCCGTCATTAACCGTCAAAAAATCGAGTGTGATTGTTTCTGCTGGGAAAGTTACGATCATCTCTTTTTTTTTATAATCATGGAATGGTTTATCAGCATGTTCTACCTGCACACATATAATTAATGGGACAATACTACAGGGATGTACTGAAAACTTCGCAAGCCCGTATCAGGTGGAAACGAGCGCTTGTCCGTAAAACAGGCTAGATGCTGCATCACGATAATGCACGGCAACGTGTAGCGAATGTTGTAACTGAATATCCTGCAAAAATCAATGTTAAATTGTAACCTCCCCCTTATTAATCGGCCTATCCTGCTTGCGATATAAAATATGACAGTGGATTGCGTGTATACCTAATGGAATTTTTTTAATTGCATAATGGTATCTTTCCTCATGAAGTAATATCGAAAAGTAGGGGGAAAGTGTACAACCTATCTTTCTTACAGAAAAATCTACTAAAACTAAAAAAGTAATTAAACCGAACAGGGCTACAATTTGGAAAAATGAATGTTATTTTGTGTATTCACTCACGAACAACACTGGACAGAAAAGGGGTACCACTGATCACTAATGAACGAAAATGAAATAATTACGGTCGCCAGCCCACTAGGGCGATTTACATCCAAAACACTGACGCGGGAAGTGAAGGTTGTCACGATTTTTGACACTAATTTAAAGTGAGTATGTAATGATAAAGAAAACTGAGAAGTCGTTTTTACGTTACGTTAAGATTGTCATTAAATTTTGAAAAGGTCAATCGAGTAATGATTTGAAAATATGCACTTAAACTGTATGTTACTATTGAAATCGTTACGTGAACAATGGCATTCAGGGACCTCAACATAACGTCATCAAAGAAATTTAGAGAAAGGTAAGCACTTTTTACTTTGCGGTTACTTCATTTTCAAATTGGATTTCATATTATTGTCTCAACAACTGAGCCTTTTTTTACTGACTTGAACAGAATTAAATACTAGAATACATACCAAGACAAACAGCCATGGGCTCCAAGCTATACGTAAAATAAATAAAACTTCCGCACTCTTAATTTGTGCATTTTCTTTAGACTTAGATTTTTTCCTGTGATAGATTCTCAAACTTCATTTGGCATATAAGGAAAAAAGGGAACAAGGACCCTGCTTGGTAACAATGTCTAGAGGCAATGAAGACACAATCGCCCTGAATTTAACTGATTATTATTTAAATAGAGTTCATTAATCAAATCACGTTCAGTTGTGCTGCTGGGTTAGCCGTTAATACTTTCTACCAATGACAGTCTTACTTCAGCGCTGTGCGTGCGACGAAACTCGGATCAGACGACGAATCTGTGTTGCTGGAACTGCTGCTGATTTTGAAGACGGTAGCATCTTGTGGGGCCACAGCTAATTACAGGAACGGGCAATCGTAATTAATACAGCCTCTTCCGCCCGTCCACTGTCCTTCCTCCTGCTACTAGTCATCTGGCCGGCGCGCGTACATGATGCCGCCGAAATGGTGCTCTCTACTGCGAGAGCGTTAACACCACACTTCCGCATACTATAAGCGCTGCAACCCGTCTCCCGCTGTCTCTGCGCGCTCTGCGCAGCAATCCCCTACCCAAAGATTTTACCACGCACAAGCACTGCTATTATCGTTGCTAGTCGATGCAAATGACAATTCCTTTGACTTTTTCCCAGAGCTTAAAAGTTTCACAGTAAAACACAGATAAATACAACGAAACGTCAACAGACTTCTACCTAAATGTAAACATACGGTGAAGCAATATCCTTACTTATTGAAGGAAAGAAATTAAATTACAAATATTTACATACAATTAAAATAAATTATATATCGGTAGCAGGTGCCATGCATCCTGCATTTTCGGTGTTACAAAGTGCGTACTTATCCCTCCCTATAATGTGGATTTAGCCCTGTGCGACTTTTTTCTATTAACCCGAAGAAACATGTTCGTGGGATCACTATCAGAAGGAGTAGTGAAAGCTGCGCAGGCGGTTCGGAAGGTACACATAGACAAACCTTGTGCTGACAATAACGAACACAACAACAAAAAATCAACCAAATCGGCCAACTCGTTCTCAGGTGATTATTTTTCATACATACAGCAACTGATTTCTATTTATATAGATCTGCAACGACGCCAATTCTTAGCTCCAGGTTAGCAGTTCCCGATGACAGAAATTCGGTGATGTAACTACTTTACTAAACTGAATATGCCCCAAAAGGACGAAACGCGTCATTGCGATAAATGGATGAAACAGTTTGCAACCAATACTGTCGTATTTCAAGAAACTCATAACCGATTGCTGTGCCAATCATGGAATGGAATCAAGTTTATTTCATATGTTCAAATGTTAAGTCACTTTGACGCATCAAAGAAACTGGTATAGGCATGCGTATTCAAATACACTGATATGTAAACAGGAAGAACAAAGCGATGCGGCTGGCATAGCCTATATAAGGCAACAAGAGTCTCTGGCTAAGTTGTTAGACCGATTACTGATGCTCAGTGACAGGCTATCAAGATTTAATTGAGTTTGAAGGTGTTGTTATACTCGGCGCACGAGCGATGGGACACACTATTTCTGAGGCAGTGCTGAATTGGGGATTTTCCCATACGACCGATTCACGAGTGTACCGTGAATCTGAGGAATCCGGTAAAACATCAAATCTCCGACATCGCTGCGGCCGGAAACAGATCCTGCAAGAAGTAAATCATTTAACGTGACAGAAGTGCAACCGTTCCGCATATTGCTGCAAATTTCAATGCAGGCCCACCAACAAGTGTCAGCGTGCGAACCATTCAACGAAACATCATCGATATGGGCTTTCGGAACCGAACGCCCACTCGTGTACCCTTGATAAATGCACGACACAAAGCTTTATGTCTCACGTGGTCCCGTTATCACCGACATTCGACTGTTAATGACTGGAAACATGTTGCCTAGTCAGACGAGTCTCGCTTCAAATTGTATCGAGCGAATGAGCGTGTACGGGTATGAAGACAATCTCATGAATCCATGGACGCTGCATGTCAGCAAGCGACTGTTCAAGCTGGTAAAGGCTGTGTAATCGTGTGGGGCTTGTGCAGTTGGAGTGATATGGGACCCATGATACATCTAGATGCGACTCTGACAGGTGTCACATACATAAGCATCCTGTCTAATCATCTACATCCATTCATGTCCATTGTGCATCCCGACCGACTTGGGCAATTCCAGCAGGATACTGGGACACCCCACATGTTCATAATTTCTACAGAGTAGCTCCAGGAACACTCTTCTGAATTTAAACACTTCCGCTGGCCACCAAACTCCCCAGACATGAACATTATTGAGCATATCTTGGATACCTTGCAACGTGCTGTTCAGAATAGATCTCCACCCCGTCGTGCTCTTACGAACTTATGGACAGCCGTGCAGGATGGTGCCAATTCCCTCCAGCACTACTTCAGACATTAGTCAGATCCATGCCAAGTAGTGTTGCGACACTTCTTCATGCTAGCGGGGGGCCCTACACGATATTAGGCTCTTCGGTGTATTACATTTAGTAACTCCGTACATACCTTGAGGCAGCCTTAACTTACAGCACGCAAAAATACTAATTAGATCCTTCTTAAATAAAACAGTGTAAGATCGCATTTAAGTTGTACAGATCCAAAATCTATTATTCAAGTGGCCAGTTCTGATCGTGGTAAAATCATCATCTGACCATTGAAACTCCATGATGACGGCGGGTTATTGTAGCATGGAGCAGCCCGCTATGTAGCGACGATAAACATCAGTATTTTGGCTAAAAGACTGAGGACTGTGCGGTCTCGGAATTTCAACTAACATCGTGAGGCGAGATTTGCTGTGGCTCAAGAACATCAGGCTTTAACTCACTCTTGAAAAACTTTTTGCGAAAGACAGGCACGACATAACTCTGATCGAGAGCGTCATGCATTGTCTCGCTCCTCAGACCTCTAGACTCACAGAGGCTTAAAGCTACTTCTCTCCAACGTAACATCACAGAAGCGGGAATTTTGGCGGGAAGTGGCGCAGATGAGAGAGTTTTTACAACCCGAATCCAAAGTATTCCTAACAAATTACTGTTCCGCCTTAAACTTGGACAATTATCGGTAAGTTTATGTTATCAAATGACCATAAACAAATCACAAGGCCAGACACTGCATGCTACGGGCGTAGACCTTAGAGTCAGTTGCCTTTTGCATGGCCGGCTCTCGCATACTCTCCCTTGTTAGAAAAGCAAACAAGCCCTTCGTTCACGCCAGCAGTCATACTACTACAAACTTTGTATCCAAAGAAGCTCTGTAAGCAAAAAATAAATTCCATACGTTCGAAGTCTCGAGCACAGCTATAAACAAAAACCCTGAGGAGTGCCAGGACATCTCTGAGAGAACTGTTTTACTAAAACTGAAATTGGCTAATGACAAATTGAGCTGTATCTCCCTGTACACCCCAGAGGATTGTAAACCTAGGACACAGAGGCCTCCTATGAACAGTTACGAGAAATTATCAATCTGATTCCTTCAAAAGAACTTACAGCCATAATGGGGGACTTCATTGCTCGTATTGGAAATATGGTCATCCCTGGAGCTAAACAAAGATTTCATTAAGGCTTTCTAAATGATAAAGGTGAGGTAATGATCAACTTATGCTCAAGCAGCGAGCTAAGAGTAAATGATACCGTCTATGACCACAAAGAGCAGTATAAATACACTTTCCAAAGGCAATAAGTTACAAAACCAAAATATATTAAATTGTTACTAACAGGAACATTCATCCTCAGTTAGTGACAGATGTTAGGTCTTAAAACTCTACCAACGTAGTCGGTGACCACAGCCTACTCGTGGCAAAGATAAGATTGCAATGTTGCAAGAAACAAGATCACGAGATTGTTAAAGAACCAATTTTAAAACAAGAAAATTTTTATGTAAGGCACTTTGCAATCAAAAAATGGTTCAAATGGCTATGAGCACTATGGGACTTAACTTCTGAGGTATTCAGTCCCCTAGAACTTAGAACTAATTAAACCTACCTAACCTAAGGACATCACACACATCCATGCCCGAGGCAGGATTCGAACCTGCGACCGTAGCGGTCGCGCGGCTCCAGACTGTAGCGCCTAGAACCGCTCGGCCACTCTGTCCGGGTCTTTGCAATCAACCTACAAAGTTTTTATATCAGAAATTATTAGCAGAGAAAATAAAAGAGAAACATAATAATGGAGACGATAACGCAGATTAGGGTTGGGAGAAAATAAAAAATTATGAAGCAGCAGCTCAAGAAGCATTATTTTTTATTTTATTTTATTTATTTATTTATTTAACCTGATCAGATTAGGGCCATCAGGCCCTCTCTTACATCGGACCAGTGTTCCACACATGCAGCATTTCACACATCAGAGTTACATCATCAACATAGTTTAAATGAGAAAATTAGCTTACTCTAGTGACAATATGAATAAAGAGTAGTGACTAAGACCTAATAAAGTAAATGCGGAAGTATTTTTACAACAGTTGCTGTACATACATATTATGATAAAAGCAATAATAATAACAGTAAAACAAAAAATCAAATAATAATGATAAACATGACTAAGACCTAATAAAGTAAATGCTGGCAGTATTTTTACATCAGGTGCTATACATACAGATTATGGTGAAAGCAATAATAATAACAGTAAAAAAAAACATTAAGTACGCTAGTTACTGAGGAAGAGAGGTAAACAGAAAGAACACTATAGTTTTGCAAAGAGGTTAAAAAAGATGTAAAAAAGAGGTTATCTACTGGAAACATAAAACACTCATAAGACAAGAATCTTATGAATACTACAAAAGAGCTCATAATGAGACAAAGTCACTACCGAATGGTTTTAAACAGTTACATTGGCAAATGTTTTCTAAAAATTAAGAACATTACTTCAATGGGCTGCAGAAACAAATTTGGAGAATGATACGACAGAAGAGGAAGGAATTAAATGTAATTTTGTAAAGGAGTGATATAAATGAGAAATCATGGGTTAAATAATTAATAGAGCAGCATAAAGCTACAAAATCGTCACAAAACGAAGAGAAATCAGAGGTCAGTATACAAGCAAATGAGGATTTGATTGTTTCACATACAGAGAACTGCAAGTCTGTTAAAGAATAGGAAGTGACTCTTTAAGCCCACTACTTTTTAATATAGTCATGGACGAGGTGATGCAGAAGGTATTGGGTGGTTATAAAATAGGGAATGGGGAAATAACTGACGATGCTGTTCTGCTGCTAAAAAGTGAAGATGATCTGCAGAAACTGTTACATATGTTCAACAAAGCAGCCGAAAATCTAATGTGGTCATATGTACCCAAAAATCCAAATGTATAACCAGATCTGTGGTGCCAATTAGATTTAAACTGGAAGGATGGAAAAATTATTCAGCAGATAACGACATTTAAATGCCTTGATATTGAACTGCCTAGTGGTGTAAATTTCGAAAAAGAAGTTAGAGAAGATATAGCAAATTCAAACAAAGCGGCCCGCCGCTCATTCCTTACCTGTGCCAATATTTCATCTCAGAGTAGCACTTGTAATCTACGTCTTCAGCTATTTGCTGGATGAATTCCAATCTCAGTCTTCGTCTAAGTTTATTTTTTCCTTTACCGGTCCGTTTTGTACCATGGGAGTTATTCACTGATCTCCTATCATCCTGTCCCTTCTTCTTGTCAGTGTTTGGCATATGTTCCTTTCCTCCCCGATTCTGCGGAGAATCTCATTTCCTACCTGATCAGCACAACTAGTTTTCAACATTCTTCTGTAGCACAATATCTTAAAGGCTACGATTCTCTGCTCTTCCGGTTTTTTCACAGTTCATGTCTCACTACCAAACAATGCTGTGCGCCAACGTACATTCTCAGAAATTCCTTCTTCAAGTGAAGACCTGTGTTTGATATTATTAGACTTATTTTGGCCAGAAGTGACATTTTTACTCGTGTCCCCTATTTGTTAATGCTACTCTCCTTTTTATATCCTCCTTGCTCTGTCCGTCAAGGGTTATTTTGCTGCCTAGGTAACAGAGCTCCTTAACTTCATCTATTTCGTGATCCCAAATTCTGATTAGCTTTCTCGCTGTTCTCATTTCTGCTACTTCTCATTACTTCCGTCTTTCTTCGATTTACTTTCAATCTATATTATATACTTATCAGACTGGTCGTTTCTTTTAACACATTCCGTAATTATTCACTTTCACTAAGCATAGCAATGCCTTCAGCGAAACTTACAGCTACCCTTTTATCCCGAATTTTAATCCTACTCTTGAACCTTGCTTTTAATTCCCTCATTGCTTCTTCAGTGTATAGACTGAATAGTAGGGACGCAAGACTACAACTCTGCCTTACACCTTTTTTAATCCGGGCACGACGCACTTGGTTTTCAACTCTTATTTTTCCCTCTTGATTCTTGTACATATTGTATATTATCTGTCGTTCCTTATAGGTTACCCCCATTTCTCTCAGAATTTCGAACATCTTGGACCATGTTACAATGTCGAACGCTTTTGCGAGATCGACAAATCCTATATACGTATCTTGTATTTTTTCAGTCTTGCTTCCATTATCAACCCCATTGTAGTGAGAAATGCTCTCTGGTCCTTTTACCTTTCCTAAAGCCTAACTGATCGTCATCTAACACATCCTCAGTTTTCTCTTTCATTCTTCTGTATATTATTCTTGTCAGCAACTTGGGTACATGAGCTGTTAAGCTGAGTGTGCGATAGTTCTCGCACTTGTTGGCTCTTGCTGGCTTCGGAATTGTGGGGATGATGTTTTTTCCAGAAGTCTAATGGTATGTCGCCAGTTCATACATTCTACACATCGACGTGAATAGTTTTGTTGCCGCTTCCCCAATTATTTTAGAAATTCCGATGAAATGTTATGCATCCCTTCTGCCTTATGTGCTCTTAAGTCATTCAACTCACCTTTAAATTTAATTCTAATACTGAAACCCCTGCCTCTTCCCTGTCGACTCTTGTTTCTTCTTCTATCACATCATCAGACAACTGCTCACCCTCATAGAAGCCTTTAGTGTACTATTTCCACCTATACGCTCTCTCCTCTGCATGTAACAGCGAAATTCACTCTTAAAGTCATCGCCATTGCTTTTAATTTTACCGAAGGTTGTTTTGATTTTTCTGTATGCTGAGTCTGTCCTTCCGACAATCATTTCGTTTTCCATTTCTCCACATTTTTCATGCAGCCATTTTGCCTTAGCTTCCCTGCACTTCCTATTTATTTCGTACCTAAGTGACTTGTCTTTCTGTATTCCTAATCATTTTGGTACTTCCTTCTTTCGCCGGGCAAGTGAAGTATTCCTTCTGTCATCCACGGTTTCTTCGCATTTTCTGTTTCGAAAAGCAAGCATATAGGAAAAGATGCAAAAGCAAGAATATGCAAAAGAATAGTGAGATCAATTACGACGTACACAGCTGAGACAAGATCGGAAACATCAAACCAAAACGACATTTGGAGACCAGGGAAACGAAAATTATACAAAGGGTTACAGGGAGGATACTGAGAGAGAGAGAAGTGGAAGGATTAGAAAACGATGTGAAGTGGGTACGTACGAGAAAGCACGAATTAAACGTACACATAGGCAGCATGGACGAACAGAAGATTGCGAAAATAGTAAGAAATAAATGACCAGCTGGTAAAAGAAATATTGGCCATCCAAGAAAAGATTAAATGACAACCTCAGGGTGAAGTGAGGTGTACAGAAGGAAACAGGCTTTAGCCTAGGTGGAAAGGAAGAAGAAGAAGAAGAAGAAGAAGAGAAGCAACGGCAGATTTCTCAGGTAGTCATTAATATAAAAAATAGTGACCCAGCCGGTGTTTATCATTCAATGAAGAAGAAAAGGTCACAGCTAATACCAGTGTTCGGCAGACGAGACCGTCCGCCGGGATGGCGTGCGAACGCCCCTCCCGTCGGGGCGACTTAATGTTGCGTCTGGCGTTGACTAACGACTCCTGAGTCACGGGCGAGACGGATTTGGGGGCCGCTCAAGGTTCCGTACGGTTGGCAGACCGCTATATACGGCGCCCGAAAGCCTGGGCTGGGCTGCGCTGGGCTGTGCGGCAGTCGAGCCGCGGGGTCGCTGCTGCCACGCGCTGCCTCTGAATTCGGCGGCCGCTTTTGGAGGCGGAGGACACCGGTGCCGGGGGCCGCCTCACGGTCGTCCTACTGGCTCTTCCCAATAAGCGTCCCAGCTCACTCTGTTATACAGAGTACATTCGAGGAGATCGAAAATCTCGTCTACATGAATCAACATGGCTACCGGAATCAACATCGTGTCAAACACAGCTCGCTCAATGTTCGCGTGAGACACAGAAGGCGGTAGGTATTAGCGCCCAAGGAGATGCCGTGCTCTTTGACTTCCATATATATACAGCGTGGAGCATTGATCGTGACCGGGCCAAATATCTCACGAAATAAGCGTCAAACAAAAAAAAAAACAACGAAGAACGAAACTTGTCTAGCTTCAAGGGGGAAACCAGATGGCGTTATGGTTGGCCCTCTACATGACGCTGCCATTGGTCAAACGGATATCAACTGCGTTTCTTCAATAGGAACCCCATTTTTTATTACATATTCGTGTAGTACGTAAAGAAATATGAATGTTTTAGTTGGATCACTTTTTTCGCTTTGTGATAGATGGCGCTGTAGTAGTCAAAAACAGACGAACAGTTGGTAACAGGTACGTTTTTTAAATTAAAATACAGAACGTAGGTACGTTTGAACATTTTATTTCGGTTGTTCTAATGTGATACATGTACCTTTGTGAACTTATCATTTCTGAGAACGCATGCGGTTACAGCGTCATGTCCTGTAAACACCACATTAATGCATTAAATGATCGAAATGATGTCCGTCAACCTCAATGCATTTGGCAATAAGTGTAACGACATTCCTCTCAACACGAGTAGTTCGCCTTCCGTAATGTTCGCACATGCATTGACAATGCGCTGACGCATGTTGTCAGGCGTTGTCGGTGGATCATTCAACTTTCGCCACAGAAAGAAATCCGAGGACGTCAGATCCGGTGAACGTGCGGGCCATGGTATGGTGCTTTAACGACCAATCCACCTGTCTTGAAATATGCTATTCAATACCGCTTCGTGATTTCCCTAAGTCACTCCAGGCAAATGCCGGGATGGTTCCTCTCAAAGGGCACGGCCGACTTCCTTCCCCATCCTTCCCTAATCCGATGAGACCTATGACCTCGCTGTCTGGTCTCCTTCCCCAAACAACCCCAACCCAATACCGCTTCAACCGCACTCGAGCAATGTGCCGGACATCCATCATGTTGGAAGCACATCGCCATTCTGTCATGCAGTGAAACATCTTGTAGTAACATCGGTAGAACATTACGTAGGAAATCAGCATACATTGCACCATTTAGACTGCCATCGATAAAATGGCGACCAATTATCCTTCCTCCCATAATGCCGCACCATACATTAACCCGCCAAAGTCGCTGATGTTCCACTTGTCGAGGCCATCGTGGATTTTCCGTTGCCCAATAGTGCATATCATGCCGGTTTACGTTACCACTGTTGGTGAATGACGCTTCGTCGCTAAATAGAACGCGTGAAAAAAATCTGTCATCGTCCCGTAATTTCTCTTGTGCCCAGTGGAAGAACTGTACACGACGTTCAGAGTCGTCGCCATGCAATTCCTGGTGCATAGAAATATGGTACGGGTGCAATCGATGTTGATGTATCATTCTCAACACCGACGTCTTTGAGATTCCCGATTCTCGCACAATTTGTCTGCTACTGATGTGTGGATTAGCCGCGACAGCAGCTAAAACACCTACTTGGGCATCATCATTTGTTGCAGGTCGTAGCTGAAGTTTCACACGTGGCTGAACACTTCCTGTTTCCTTAAATAACGTAACTGTCCGGCGATCAGTCCGGATACTTGGATGATGTTGTCCAGGATACCGAGCAGCATACATAGCACACGCCCGTTGGGCATTTTGATCACAATAGCCATACATCAACACGATATCGACCTTTTCCGCAATTGTTAAACGGTCCATTTTAACAAGGGTAACGTATCACGAAGCAAATACCGTCCGCACAGGCGGAATGTTACGTGATACCACGTACTAACACGTTTGTGACTATTACTTCGCCATCCTTCACGAAGCGAAAAAAGTGATCCAACTAAAACATTCATATTTCTTTACGTACTACACGAATATGTAATAAAAAATGTGGGTTCCTATTTAAAAAAACGCAGTTGATATCCCTTTGACCTATGGCAGCGCCACATGGTGGGCCAACTATAGCGCCATGTGGTTTCCCCCTTTATGCTAGACGAGTTTCGTTCTTTGTAGTTTTTTCGTTTGATGCTTATTTCGTGAGATATTTGGCCCGGTCACTATCAATTTACCACAATGGGTAAAAAGACAGAGGACTGTTAGGAAAATTTTGGAAATGATAGGTAGGAGTTAGGTAGACAGTGGGAAACACAGTCAGTGGGAAAGATACAGGATGAAGAGTGGTATAATGTGTAAGTAGGATAACGGTTATAAGAGGAAAGGGATGGTGAGAGCGGCGCGTTTTGTCACAGGGTTATTTGGTAAGCGTGATAGCGTTACGGAGATGTTTAGCAAACTCAAGTGGCAGACTGTGCAAGAGAGGCGCTCTGCATCGCGGTGTAGCTTGATCGCCAGGTTTCGAGAGGGTGCGTTTCTGGATGAGGTATCGAATATATTGCTTCCCCCTTCTTCTACCTCCCGAGGAGATCACGAATGTAAAATTAGAGAGATTCGAGCGCGCACGGAGGCTTTCAGACAGTCGTTCTTCCCGCGAACCATACGCGACTGGAACAGAAAAGGGAGCTAATGACAGTGGCACGTGAAGTGCCCTCCACCACACACCGTTGGGTTGCTTGCGGAGTATAAATGTAGATGTAGATGTAGACTGGAGAGGGAAGAGGAGAGAGAGGAGGCCTGATGTGAAGTGGAACTGGTGGGTGCAGAGTTCAATGTCATCGGAGGAATGCATATCGGGACAGATCTCACTGTCTGGGAGAGGGGTCGTTCTGTTGCACTACCACTTAATGAACAAAATACGAGCGTACAGACTAATAAGCGTGGGACAGCACCGAAGAGTTTCTAACAAACACAACACATACAGGGTGTTTCAAAAATGACCGGTATATTTGAAACGGCAATAAAAACTAAACGAGCAGCGATAGAAATACACCGTTTGTTGCAATATGCTTGGGACAACAGTATATTTTCAGGCAGACAAACTTTCGAAATTACAGTAATTACAATTTTCAACAACAGATGGCGCTGCAAGTGATGTGAAAGATATAGAAGACAACGCAGTCTGTGGGTGCGCCATTCTGTACGTCGTCTTTCTGCTGTAAGCGTGTGCTGTTCACAACGTGCAAGTGTGCTGTAGACAACATGGTTTATTCCTTAGAACAGAGGATTTTTCTGGTGTTGGAATTCCACCGCCTAGAACACAGTGTTGTTGCAACAAGACGAAGTTTTCAACGGAGGTTTAATGTATCCAAAGGACCGAAAAGCGATACAATAAAGGATCTGATTGAAAAATTTCAACGGACTGGGAACGTGACGGATGAACGTGCTGGAAAGGTAGGGCGACCGCGTACGGCAACCACAGAGGGCAACGCGCAGCTAGTGCAGCGGGTGATCCAACAGCGGCCTCGGGTTTCCGTTCGCCGTGTTGCAGCTGCGGTCCAAATGACGCCAACGTCCACGTATCGTCTCATGCACCAGAGTTTACACCTCTATCCATACAAAATTCAAACGCGGAAACCCCTCAGCGCCGCTACCATTGCTGCACGAGAGACATTCGCTAACGATATAGTGCACAGGATTGATGACGGCGATATGCATGTGGGCAGCATTTGGTTTACTGACGAAGCTTATTTTTACCTGGACGGCTTCGTCAATAAACAGAACTGGCGCATATGGGGAACCGAAAAGCCCCATGTTGCAGTCCCATCGTCCCTGCATCCTCAAAAAGTACTGGTCTGGGCCGCCATTTCTTCCAAAGGAATCATTGGCCCATTTTTCAGATCCGAAACGATTACTGCATCACGCTGTCTGGACATTCTTCGTGAATTTGTGGCGGTACAAACTGCCTTAGACGACACTGCGAACACCTCGTGGTTTATGCAAGATGGTGCCCGGCCACATCGCACGGCCGACGTCTTTAATTTCCTGAATGAATATTTCGATGATCGTGTGATTGCTTTGGGCTATCCGAAACATACAGGAGGCGGCGTGGATTGGCCTCCCTATTCGCCAGACATGAACCCCTGTGACTTCTTTCTGTGGGGACACTTGAAAGACCAGGTGTACCGCCAGAATCCAGAAACAATTGAACAGCCGAAGCAGTACATCTCATCTGCATGTGAAGCCATTCCGCCAGACACGTTGTCAAAGTTTTTGGGTAATTTCATTCAGAGACTACGCCATATTATTGCTACGCATGGTGGATATGTGGAAAATATCGTACTATAGAGTTTCCCAGACCGCAGCGCCATCTGTTGTTGAAAATTGTAACTACTGTAATTTCGAAAGTTTTTCTGCCTGAAAATGTACTGTTGTCCCAAGCATATTGCAACAAACGGTGTATTTCTATCGCTGCTCGTTTAGTTTTTATTGCCGTTTCAAATATACCGGTCATTTTTGAAACACCCTGTATCTTTAACAATGGAAAAAGTCATCAGGCGCAAAGGTAACTTGAGGCGTACCTTAAGGGAGTGTTGCATGTTCATATTTTCACAATTTTTGTATACACTGTCCTGTCTCATCAAGGTTCGACGTCAGCTTGACGATAATCACTCACAGCCAACAGGTGAAGGGTACGAAAAGCGTGTCGGCGGGACCACGTAGTTGCTGGCGTAATGCCGAAACGGAGCGATTTATCTGACGTCCAAAAGAGAATAACAGTAGGCTTTAGGGCCAACGGTGAGAGCATTTCAGAAACAGCTAAGTTTCTAGGCTGTTCGCGTTCCGCAGTGTTTAAAGCATACTGTGAATGACAAAATGGTGCTATCCAAAACCGGCAACTGCAGTGCACCACGGCCATAGACGACAAGGGTGAAGGACTGCTGCGGATATGTGTACCTGCGAACAGACGTGTAACTCTTGAGCAACTGTCCGTCCAGATGAACCAACACGCTATCAACAGTGTCTCCTCAACGACCATTGAGCACATGAGCCTCCGCACCAGGCGCCTGGTTCATGCACCCATGCTGACTGCCATTCATCGGCGACTAAGGCTGGGATTTGTACCCCAGTAACGCAACTGGCGTCCACTGAGTGACGACAAGTGGCGATTTCAGATGAATCGTGTTTTATGACTCGTCGCCGTGAAATTTCTGAAAGCAAACACCCTGCAACAATCGTCAGAAGGGACGAGGAGGAGGATGAAGCGTTCTCGTCACGGGAATATCGAGGCATTCCCTGGTTGATCTTGTCGTTACGGAAGGCCCAGTGGATCAACACAAATATTCATCTTTCCTCTGGGCTGTGGCCGAGCGGTTCTAGGCGCTTCAGTCCGGAATCGCGCTGCTGCTAAGGTCGCATGTTCGAATCCTGCCTCGGGCATGGATGTGTGTGATGTCTTTAGGTTAGTTAGGTTTAAGTTGTTGTAAGTCTAGGGGACTGATGACCTCAGATGTTAAGTCCCATTGTACTTAGAGCCATTTGAACCATTTGAATCTCCTTTGGGAGCATATCCACTCCTGCATGCAGCTTGATATCTCTCGACACCATGGCATCTACCAGGAGGACAATTCAGTGTGTCACACATTACCCGCATTCAAACCCAATCGAGAATCTGTGGGACCACCTCTATTGAGCTGTTCGCGCCATGGATCCTCAACAGAGAAATCTAGAGCAACTGGGCACAGCACAGGAGTCGGCATGGCTTCACATCTCTGTCGGCCCCTTCACGAACCTCCTTAACTCTCTTCCTGCACGTTCCTCAGCGGCCCGCGTTGCAAAAGCTGGCTATTCAAGCTATTGGAAATGAGCGTTTAGCGTCACTATCCGGGAGGTCCCTTGCGGGGCAGGTATTTAGGCTGTTAACAGGTGGCCACACAAATATGACTGCGCACTGTATGCGGAAGACCTAGTAGACAACGTCGGAAGTTAAGTGTAGCTTTTCGCAGACGATAGTGTTGTATAGAGAGAAGTCGCCAAGCTATAAAATTGTACTGAATCGAAGGAAGGCACGCTGGGGATCGACGCTTGCTGCAGGGATTAGCAATAGATCATCAACGTAAACAACTATAACGTATTGCGTATACACAGACAGAAAAACTCATTGTTGTGTGATTACGCGATTCCAAAATAATCGCTGGAAACAGTTACTTAAATGAAATATCTAGAAGTATGTGCGTATGAGTGATTTAAAGTGGGACTATTACATAAAACTAGCCGCAGGTAAGGCAGATGCCAGACTGAGATTCATTGGAAGAATCCTCAGAAAATGTATTCCATCAATAAAGGAGGTGCCTGACAAGACCCCAGATCGACCAATACTTGAATAGGCACAGTCGATATGATGGAGCAGATAGGGGAGATCTAACGAAGTGCAGCACATTTCGCTACAGGTTCATTCAGAAAGCACGAAAACGCCCCATAGATGATCAGCCCACTCCTGTGGCGGACGCTAAACGAAGGCGTTCTGCATAATGGAGTGATTTACTGTTAGAGTTCCGAGAGCGTTCGCTCCTAGAATAGGCAACAAACAAATTGCTTCCTACTACGAATATCTCATGAAAAGACCGTGAAGCTAAAAGCAGAGGGATTCGAGTTCATAAGGAGGCTTGCCTGAAATCGTTCTTCCCGCCAACCAATTACGACTGGAATAGGATAGGAAGTTTCAGTGGTAGAAAAGGTACCAAAAAATGGCTCTGAGCACTATTGGACTCAACTTCTGAGGTCATCAGTAACCTAGAACTGAGAACTACTTAAACCTAACTAACCTAAGGACATCACACACATCCATGCCCGAGGCAGGATTCGAACCTGCGATCGAAGCAGTCTCGCGGCTCCAGTCCGTAGCGCCTAGAACCGCTTGGCCACTCCGGTCGGCAAAAGGTACCCTCCGCCACACACTACGAGTTGCCTTGTGGAGTATAGGTGTAGATGTATCTGCAGTTTAGATGAAGATCTGTCAGATGACAAGCGTTTCGGCTTTAGGAAAGGAAAAAACACCAGAGAAGCTCTTCTGAGACTGCACTTTATAAGGAGTTTTTGAAAAATCGAGACACGTTCATTGAATCTGTCGATTTAGTAAACACATTCGAAAACACAAAATGGTGCCAGACTTCAAAATTCTGAGAAAAATACGAATCACCTACGGAAGAGGACTGGTACAAGAGCGAAGAGGTAATAATAAGAATGGAAGAGTGAGAAAAAAGAGAATAGGGCGGGGACGCCGGTTTTCGCCCCCTTGTGTTCAGTCTATACATCAAAAAAGGAATTATGGAAATACAACAAAGTTACAGGAGTGGAATTAAAATTCTGGGTGAAATGATACCAGTGATAAAATTCGGTGGTTACATGTGAAAGTGACGACGAATGGAGGACTTGATGATGGAATCAGCATTGTTTTTTACCATAAAAACTATTTTTGAACATGAGATGCTATGATGCGTATCTTATTGACATACTTTATACAGTTTACATGATATTCAGTATGCACATAACTAGAATTTATAAATCATGATTAAACTTTGTGAATTTGTTTCCGTCTCCGGATGTGATAATAAATTACACTCCTGGAAATGGAAAAAAGAACACATTGACACCGGTGTGTCAGACCCACCATACTTGCTCCGGGCACTGCGAGAGGGCTGTACAAGCAATGATCACACGCACGGCACAGCGGACACACCAGGAACCGCGATGTTGGCCGTCGAATGGCGCTAGCTGCGCAGCATTTGTGCACCGCCGCCGTCAGTGTCAGCCAGTTTGCCGTGGCATACGGAGCTCCATCGCAGTCTTTAACACTGGTAGCATGCCGCGACAGCGTGGACGTGAACCGTATGTGCAGTTGACGGACTTTGAGCGAGGGCGTATAGTGGGCATGCGGGAGGCCGGGTGGACGTACCGCCCAATTGCTCAACACGTGGGGCGTGAGGTCTCCACAGTACATCGATGTTGTCGCCAGTGGTCGGCGGAAGGTGCACATGCCCGTCGACCTGGGACCGGACCGCAGCGACGCACGGATGCACGCCAAGACCGTAGGATCCTACGCAGTGCCGTATGGGACCGCACCGCCACTTCCCAGCAAATTAGGGACACTGTTGCTCCTGGGGTATCGGCGAGGACCATTCGCAACCGTCTCCATGAAGCTGGGCTACGGTCCCGCACACCGTTAGGCCGTCTTCCGCTCACGCCCCAACATCGTGCAGCCCGCCTCCAGTGGTGTCGCGACAGGCGTGAATGGAGGGACGAATGGAGACGTGTCGTCTTCAGCGATGAGAGTCGCTTCTGCCTTGGTGCCAATGATGGTCGTATGCGTGTTTGGCGCCGTGCAGGTGAGCGCCACAATCAGGACTGCATACGACCGAGGCACACAGGGCCAACACCCGGCATCATGGTGTGGGGAGCGATCTCCTACACTGGCTGTACACCACTGGTGATCGTCGAGGGGACACTGAATAGTGCACGGTACATCCAAACCGTCATCGAACCCATCGTTCTACCATTCCTAGACCGGCAAGGGAACTTGCTGTTCCAACAGGACAATGCACGTCCGCATGTATCCCGTGCCACCCAACGTGCTCTAGAAGGTGTAAGTCAACTACCCTGGCCAGCAAGATCTCCGGATCTGTCCCCCATTGAGCATGTTTGGGACTGGATGAAGCGTCGTCTCACGCGGTCTGCACGTCCAGCACGAACGCTGGTCCAACTGAGGCGCCAGGTGGAAATGGCATATCAAGCCGTTCCACAGGACTACATCCAGCATCTCTACGATCGTCTCCATGGGAGAACAGCAGCCTGCATTGCTGCGAAAGGTGGATATACACTGTACTAGTGCCGACATTGTGCATGCTCTGTTGCCTGTATCTATGTGCCTGTGGTTCTGTCAGTGTGATCATGTGATGTATCTGACCCCAGGAATGTGTCAATAAAGTTTCCCCTTCCTGGGACAATGAATTCACGGTGTTCTTATTTCAATTTCCAGGAGTGTATTTAACTGCTCATATAAGTTTCTGCGAAAACGATTAACCAGCGATATTCACCAACAGACTTTAAACATTTTTTATGATAGATATTTAAACTTTTTTTCACTCCTCATATACAGTAACATTCTTGTAAACCAAATCTATCATACTCTTCGCAACTAATCACACGTAATATAAAAGAACTCTACCCTGTAATAAAATTATGACTTTCGACATAGTTAATAATGAATAAACAGAAAAAGATGAACATTTTACACTTTGGAAGATGATCATAGACTTTTTTTATTGACAAATAAAGACTAACTGATCTCAGTATCTCAAAACGTTTCTTCCCTCTACTTCTGTACGTTTCCTTTTTTTTCTTTAATAATGCACAAAAACATTAGCGACGCAACCAAGTGCAACGGAACATTCTCCTTGGGTCTGGACGTCGCCTGCTAGATTTTCTGCGACTGATGTTGATCATATCCGTTACGCAGGAAATATACGACATCGAATTACTCTGCTCTTGCTCGCTGACATGGAACAGATAAAATGAACATTATTATGTAGCTTTATTTAATACACTCCAAGACGAAAAGACGAAGAACAACTATCGAATCATCCGAATGGAGAGGAAATAGGTAGACGTACATCTGTGGACAAACAAATGAATACAATTTCAGAAAAATGGGATATCGCGCCAAATTCTTTCCAACTGGAGCGTTATATCGCTAAAATTCCGAATTGGTTGGAGGACCCTGCCAACAAGTTCCAAACGTTCTCATCTGAGAGATAGCCTGTGGCCTTGCTGGCCAGAATAGTTTTTGGCAAGCACGATCACAACCAGTGGAAACTCCCGCTGTGAGCGGGCGGGCGTTATCTTGCTCAAATGTAAACCTAGGATTGCTTGCCATGAAGGGAAACAATAGGGGGTGTTGGATATAGTCGACTCACTGTTGTACTGTAAAGGCGCCGCGGATGACAACCGAAGGGGTCCCGCCATGAAATGACATGACACCCCAGACAGTGGGTTTGGTATCCCCCTGCTTTCCAGGGCTTCTCCAGACACATCTTTGCTAGTTTAAATGGTTCAAATGGCTCTAACCACTATGGGACTTAACATCTGAGGCCATCAGTCCCCTAGACTTCGACCTACTTAAACCTAACTAAACTAAGGACATTACACACGTCCATGCCCGAGGCAGGATTCGAACCTGCGACCGTAGCAGCAGCGCGGTTCCGGACTGAAGCGCCTAAAACCACTCGTCCACAGCGGCCGGCTCTTCGCTAGTAATCGGGGCACAATTTGAAGTGGGATTCATCACTGAAGACAATTCCATTCCGGTCAATGAGATTACAGGCCTAATGTGTCCGACACCACTGCACCACAGCAAGTGTGTTGGCGCAAGTGGCGCAGTGAGCCGCCTATTAGTGGTCCCTGTGGTCACTGTAGCAGCAGTTGCAGGTCGGACTGATGACATCGATGAAACCGGGGCGCTGACTGCCTCTCTGACGATAGCTAGCTCCTCACATTCTGTTGGCTCTCTAGGTCCACTGCTCCCTTCTTGACACTGCGTTCGACAATGGTCCATCCATTCCCACCGACATATGAATAGGGGCGAAACCCATATTCAACGATTCACTGATTACTCCAACCAGCTTCTTGGAATCCATCTACACGTCCTGTGTCAAAAGCCAAATCTGCATATATTGTTCAGTTTCCTGTCCGTGAGGCATAGCTATTGTCCAACTGAGTACACATAATGAAATTCACAACGATTTTTATCCCCTATTGTCGACGTGTCCCCTGCTTACTATCCTTGCCAGCTGTGCTGTGAAATTGCACTGCAGCGTCACACATTCATCCATCGGCCGCCAAAGTTTACAGTTTTGGACTTTCCGTCGACCTATATGAATATCAATTTGTGACCAGTTTGAACAACTCATTCGTGCTCATCGTCATTTTCTTTGTCGCAGAGTGCACTTTGAACCTAATTCCATAAATACTTTACTGAAACGTAACACAAACCTCCCTAACATCAATCAGCTCTGTAGGATCACAACGAGTCAGAAAAGTTTGGCGCTACGATGTCCATATCCTTAGACACATCTAACATCGTCTGACACTTTTACAATCGAACAGATGATTAAATCTTTTTATATTTAAATGAAAATCTGAGTTTGTCCATGTACTCAGTGCTCCTTTGGTGTAGCTCACTGTTTATGAAAGTACTGTAAATAAAAGGAATTTTTCAGAAGAGTATAACGCTCCTCCGACGATCACGTGAACCTGCATGTTTTGTTACTGTCTGCTGCTATTGCGTGCTGTTCATGTGAGCTAGCGCCGAAGGCAAAAACCCAATTCAATGTGAGTTGGACGATAGTAGTGAATGACTGAGTTTTATATATATGTCGTGGGAGTGCTTTTGACGATTTGATAAAATTATTTGGGATGGGATGCCGACGGTGGAATACAGACATAAGTATTACAAGTAAAATAATGAAACAAGTGTAGGACGACGAAGTGTTCGACGAAGTATCAAACATGATTGGTCAAGGTTCTTCTTTTGCGCTAACAGTTCGTAGCGAAAATCAAGGAGAACAATAATAATTTACAATTAAGAACCCAACTATATATTCATTCCTTAATTTAATCATCTTTCCGTAAAAATTACTACAACAATAATTTAGAGTGAAGTCACATTGAAACGAGCAACGCGCTCAACCAGGGTTCGCCATCATGATGCACGTGAAACAGGGCACATTATTGATATGCTCCAGAAATTATCCCTTGAAGCGATAATGGAAAGATGAAGACACACAGTAACATGATGATTATGGGTTTCAGTGCTGCATGTCGCAGATTGTTTCACGTTTCCTTTTGAAGTCAGATTTGATCACACAAAAATAAAATCGTTGCGCAAATAAGAAGTAAAAATAACATTTTCAGGGTCAAAGAGATTAACAAATATTTCTTACATTACGGAATAAATATTTAAAGATGATGCAATTAATTAATTAATTAATTATACCGGAAGTTCTGTAACTACATCACGTCTGGAGAACATAAATCGTAGAATAACATTGTACTGTCACTACTGCCTTGCCATTGAAGCGATGAAGATCCTGTCACATGCTCTTTAAGGGCGATAACCTCAAGAATCAGATCCAATGATTGGCGCCTCAAGAAGCTTATTCGTCGTACTGGTGTGGCAACATTCTTAGGCTTGTGCTAAGAAGGGGAGGATATGCACCACTTTTTTTTTTTTTTTTTTTTTTTTTTTTTTTTTTTTTTTGCTGTTCAGTTTGTTTCTTCTTGATCGTGCTTTGGTAAGACACTTGGTAAAACTTGACTGTTTATTGTCAGCCTCGCTAAAAACATTGTTATCGTAACACAATAACAGTGATAATGATTGTAAGACAAGAAGCAGTATCTGTTAAGGAAGAGTATATTTAAAAAATATTTTTTTTGTTTAAAAACATATATTCAGGAATACCTGCTCAGAAGAACAGGACGGGTAAAACAACACTCGCCATTTTTTGAACATCTGAAGGCATCTGGCTATAGCCCGCCTATTGTCAATAATACCCAAATTTTGCATTTTTCCCATAAGGAGTGGAAACTCAGCTTACTTGAGGTGTTTGAGATCGTTAAACGCATTTTTTGGAGTTGATGGCCTCGTCAGTGATCAGCTGATCAACAAAACTCAATCATTTTTTGATATAATAATGCCTTCTTCAAAGAAGTTTAACCTCTTTGCTGGGCAGTATGCTGGTATCTCTTTCGTTATATGTTTTATTCTCCTATCTTTTCGGCAGAATTTAATTCTTTTTTATATTTATGACAACTTTTACAAAAGGTATAATTATCTTATTGGGTGGATTCTAATTTTTCTCCTCTTTTTAGGAGCGTCGTTTTAGAAATTATGGCCGGCCGAAGTGGCCGTGCGGTTAAAGGCGCTGCAGTCTGGAACCGCAAGACCGCTACGGTCGCAGGTTCGAATCCTGCCTCGGGCATGGATGTTTGTGATGTCCTTAGGTTAGTTAGGTTTAACTAGTTCTAAGTTCTAGGGGACCAATGACCTCAGCAGTTGAGTCCCATAGTGCTCAGAGCCATTTGCACCATTTTTAGAAATTATGTACACTGTGATTTACAACGCTATTTATGTTGCGTATATGAATACGGTCCTGCACATTGGTTAATGTAACACGCTAGCCAACGCGATATGTCTGATTCTACTGTTCTACTTGCACTCGAGTCCTAATTACCATACGTTTCCGCATTGATCCACGATACCTGTCTTAGCGGCCATTCCTGGAACCTGATTGTCGTTCCTAATGTAAACCGCCCTCCTGTGAGAGGAAATGAAATTGTCAACAAGTGCCGAAGTGGGTGGACGGGGATGTGACGCTATACTAGAAAGCGTCTCGGCTGTCGGTTGCTAGGCAACCGGCGGCAGGAATACTTACATCCTGCTGCGGTTCTGGCCGAGATCATCTTACCAGTGGTTGCAGAGGTCTTATACTACAAAGCTACACGCCTACCAGTGAAGCGGATGTTCCCTGCCTCCCTCTGCCCCTCCACCCCGCCCACGCCACCCGCACACACACACACACACACACACACACACACACACACACAAAGTGACGAGCGCTGCACGAGTTATTCTGACTTGACAGGGTGTGAATGCAATGCATGTGTGTGCTAGTCGAGGCGCCAGATTAGCCGCCTCCACGGGAAAGCCCTTCCACAGACCGTAAACAAATGGAGCTGACAGGCAGGAGTATCTCCGTTTATAATCCTGGGCCCGATAAGACCCTCTCGCAGGCGCCTATGCTGGGCTCGTATTACACGTTGAAAGCGTGGCCGGTGCCTCTTAATCTCCAGTACCAACCTAACCGCAGAGCGCTGTTAGAAACACTCCAGTTCTACTCACACGTTGGTAATCATTCTCAGTTTCGCTTAGAGTAGGTATTAGTATGATCGTAGCAGTAACGATAGACGAAACAGCTCGTTTGTCTAAGAGCCTTTTTTTATTTAAAGAGTTAATCAGTCAGTTTGTGGCAAAATCCACAAGGCCAGAATGAATATTTTCGTACACGGGGGAAACACATCATTTCGAAAGTCAGAATAAAACTGCGAGTTGCGGTGATATCTCGAATCCGGAACCTTGCTTTTCCTGGAAAATGCTGCCACAATAGAAACTGTGAGACTAGACTGCGATTCGAAACTGGGTCCCAGTCTGACACTGATCAGGAATTTTTAAGGATTGTCACACTACCTCGGAAGAAAGGGCTGGAATAATTACTTTTCTAAATCGGGACGGATCTCTAAACAGAAATACCGTTAATCACTAGCCTACAGTAATAAAATGGTCGACCAGCGCCTATAGAGAACCTCGAGGAGGTTGTTCTGAAGAAGTATCCGCACAGTATGTTACTAAAAGAAAAAGGAAGAGAGGGTTTTATGGCATTGAGGACAGAAGACCCAGTGGGGCTGTCCAGTCGAATAATACCGTCTATATCGCGTAAGGCGTTCCTCAGTTACTGTATTAGTGACGTGGTTCGGCTATTGTTATCATCAGATCCAAATCTCAGAACTCGTAAATCAAACTTCAATGCCAGATGCGGCAAAATCTAACTTGAATCGGTACACTCTAATTTCCTCTCGTTTGCCGAGCTCTTCATCGCGAAGTAGTTCTTCCTCCGTATTATCTATAGGATATCTTCCAACCCCCTAGTTTTTTAGGCTCTTGTGCCATCGACGTCCTCCCCCTACGTCTTGGCATATACCGCATCATCCTCTCCTTCTTCTCAGTGTTACCCAAATAATTCTTTCTTCGCCGATTCTGACAAGGGAACCTCCCCATCGCACCCCCCTCAGATTTAGTTATAAGTTGGCAGAGTGGATAGGCCTTGAAAAGCTGAACACAGATCAATCGAGAAAACAGGAAGAAGTTGTGTGGAACTATGAAAAAATAAGCAAAATATACAAACGTAGTAGTCCATGTGCAAGATATGCAACTTCAATGGTCATTTGACGTCAGGAGTGCCGTGCTCCTGTGGTTAGCGTGAGCAGCTGTGGACCGACAGGTCCATGGTTCAAGCCTTCCATTGAGTGAAAATTTTAATTTTTTGTCTTCAGACAATTATTATCTGTCCGTCTGTCCATCCGATGCGATCACGTTTTTGGGAGTGATAATCACATCCACAAGAAAACCTAAATCGGGCAAGGAAGAAGAATCTTTTTACCCATTCGCCAAGTGTACAAGTTAGGTGGGTCGACAACATATTACTGTCATGTGACGCACATGCCGTCACCAGTGTCGTATAGAATATATCAGACGTGTTTTCCTGTGGAGGAATCGGTTGATCTATGACCTTGCGATCAAATGTTTTCGGCACGTCCTTTCGTCTACTAATGGCACGGTTTTGCGGTGCGGTCGCAAAACACAGACATTGAACTTATTACAGTGAACAGAGACGTCAATGAACGAACGGACAGATCATAACTTTGCGAAAATAAAGACAATAAATTTTTCACTCGAGGGAGGATTTGAACCAAGGACTTCTCGTTCCGCAGCTACTCACGCTAACCACGGGACCACGGCGCTCGTGAACTCCCATCCTCCTTGTTGTTGCCTATGTTGCGCAAGGACTACTCTTCCTGTTTTCTCGATTGATCTGTGTTCAGTTTTTCAAGGCCTGTCCACTGTTCCAACTTATAACTAAATCTGAGGGGGGTGCGATGGGAAGGTTCCCTTGTGAGGGAAATCTCACTGCTCATCTGATCAGTACACTTATTTTCAGCACAGGCTACTTCTGTAACGCCACATCTCAAAATCTTCGTATCCCTTCTTTTCTACATTTTTTCACAGTTCATGGTTTACTTCCATACCATGTTGTGCTCAAGACGTGCATTCTGCGAAATTTGTTCCTCAGATTTTGGACTATGTTTGATACTAGCATACTTCATCTTGCGAGAAACGTTTTATTCACCTGCGCTAATCTGCTTCTTAATCCCCTTGCTTCATTCGACATACATTATTTTTCTTCCAAGAGAGCAGAACACTTTCACGTTGTTTACAGGTAATTGGCTCAAATGGCTCTGAGTACTATGGGACTTAACTTCTGAGGTCATCACTCCCCTAGAACTTACAACTACTTAAACCTAACTAACCTAAGGACATCACACACATCCATGCCCGAGGCAGGATTCGAACCTGTGACCTTAGCGGCCGCGCGGCTCCAGACTGTAGCGCCTAGAACCGCTCGGCCACTCAGGCCGGCTGCAGGTACTTATCAATTTCATAATTCAAATAGCAGATGTAGTGAGAGTGTCCCTGGGAACTGAAGTTCTAGTCGGATTTTTTTTTCCTTTCTTTTTTCGTCATCGTTCTTCTGGTTGGTTCGATACAGTGCGTCACGAATTTTTCTCTTGTTCCAACTCGCTCTTGCATCGAACTTCCTCAATTATTTGTTGGTCAAATACCAATCTTTGTCTTCCCCTACAGTACCGTGGAAGTTGTTCCGTGAGGTCGTAACATGTCCTATCGCCCTGTCAATTCCTCTCGTCAGTGTCTCCCACATGTTTCTTCCTGCCCGATTCCTATAATTTAACATAATTTTAAGCTTTCTTCAGTAGCACCACATCCCAAACACTTCGATGTTCTTCTTTTCCATGTTCCCATTATCCACGATTTACTTCCAAAAATGCAGCGTTCCAAAAGTACATTCTGACAATTTTCTGCCTCAAATTGAGGCCGATGTTTGATACTAGTAGATTTATTTTGGCCGGGAATGTCCACTTCGCCTGTACTAGTCTGCTTTTTATGTCTCCTTGCGTTGTCCGTCATCAATTATTCTGCTTCTAAAGCAGCAGAATTCCTTTACTTGATCTACTTTGTAGTCACCAACTTTGATGTTAAATTTATTGCTTATCAAATTTCTGCTACTCCTGACTGCTTTCGTCTTTCTTCGGGCTACCCTAAATGGATATTCTGTACTCAGCCTGAATTTAATCCCTCTCCTGAAACTTTCTTTTCTTTCCTTCATTGCATTTCGGCAAATTTAGACTGAACAATGGGGGGAATTTCTGCAAACCTATCGTATACAAACATCAAAAAAAGTTTTGCATCACACCGGTTCCCATAACTCCTGAAGATAGACGTTGACTGTGAATATTGTGTCACAGATACAGTCCCTTTGACTGTTCAGAGATGTCACTAAACACGCTTAAAGATGTAAACAACCATGCATGAGCAGCGCCTAGTAGACTGAGGGAATCCGACAGCTGATCAGTTCCAGTCATCCCACCAGGAAGGAGGTACACGGCTCGTGTTGTCTATAGTTAAAAAAAAAATGGTTCAAATGGCTCTGAGCACTATGGGACTTAACTGCTGAGGTCATCAGTCCCCTAGAACTTAGAACTACTTAAACCTAACTAACCTAAGGACGTCACACACATCCATGCCCGAGGCAGGATTCGAACTTGCGACCGTAGCGGTCGTGCGGTTCCAGACTGTAGCGCCTAGAAACGCTCGGCCACCCCGCCCGGCGTCTATAGTTCAACCATGCCTAGACGCACAAAACCGCAGTTAGATGGCGTCCGCATTATTACTTTGTGCCAGGAAGAGTTCTCTACAAGGGAAGTGCCCAGGCATCTCGGAGTGAAGCAGAGCGATGTTGTTCGGACATGGAGGAGTTACAGAGAGACAGGAGCTGTCGATGACATGCCTCGCTCAGGCCGCCCAACGGCTACTATTGCAGTTGATGACCGCTACCTACGGATTATGGCTCGGAGAAACTCTGACACCATGCAGCGCGCTACAGATGGGCCCAACAACACGCCGAATGGACCGCTCAAGATTGGAATCACGTTCTCTTCACCGATGAGTGTCGCATATGCCTTCAACCAGACAATCGTCGGTGACGTGTTTGGAGACAATGCGGTCAGGCTAAGCGCCTTAGACCCCCTGTCCAGCGAGTGCAGCAAGGTGGAGGTTACTTGCTCTTTTAAGGTGGCATTATGTGGGGCCGTCATACGCATTTGGTGGTCACGGAAAGCACAGTAACGGCTATACGATACGTGAATGCCATCCTCCAACCGATAGTGCATCCATATCGGCAGCATATTGGCGAGGCATTCGTCTTCATGAACGAAAATTCGCGCCCCCATCGTGCACATCTTGTGAATGACTTCCTTCAGGATAACGACATCGCTCGACTAAAGTGGCCAGCATGTTCTCCGGACATGAACGCTATAGAACTGCCTGGGATAGATTGAAGGGGTTGTTCATGGACGACGTGACTCATCAACCACTCAGAGGGATCTACGCCGAATCGCTCTTGAGGAGTGGGACAATTAGGACCAACAGTGCCTTGATGAACTTGTGGATAGTATGTCACGACGAATACAGGCATGCTTCAATGCAAGAGGACGTGCTACTTGGTGTTAGAGGTACCGGTGTGTACAGCAATCTGGACCACCACCTCTGAAGTTCTCGCTATATGGTGGTATAACATGCAGTGTGGTTTTCATGAGCAACGAAAAGGGCGGAAATGATGTTTGTGTTGATCTCCATTCCAGTTTTCCGTACAGGATCCGGAACTCTCGGAAACGGGGTAATGTGAAAATTTTCTTGAGGTGTGTGTATTTCCAACTGCACACTTCGTTCTTGGTCTTCTTACTGTTGCCTTCGTTTTTGTACAGGTTGTATATTACTCTTATTTCCATACAGCATACACTTATCGTCCTGATAATTTAGAACGTCTTGCACCATTTTACATTGTTGAGCGCTTTTTTTAGCTTGTCAGTTCCTATGATTGTTGCTTCCATTAGCAATACCAGAACTGCCTCTCTGGTGCCTTTTCACTTCCTACAGCCAAACTGATTGTCATCTAACGAATCCTCAGTTTTCTTTTGCATTCTTCTCTATACAGTACTAGTCAATCTATTCTCCCTTAAAAATAATCTGTGTGCACACTTGGTAAACATAATTTTTGTAACCTGTTTGGAAATACTTTGGTGTAGCCTACCTTATCCACTTCTAAGCGGCCACTTCCACCTCATAAGTGACATTAAATCGTTGGCCCGAAGATCGACCTTCAATGTACCAACTCTGAGCAGGTCGTATTCGGACAATGCAGTGAATGGAAGACCACAAAATAGTCCAATTTCTTGGGTGGCTGATGTGTGCAGTCGCACATTGGCAGAAATAATTTTTATATGTAGCGTCTGCTCTTTCGGACATGAATAATAGAACAGACATGTTTTCGATCTTGCAGGTATTATGAATGAAGACACAAAGGAATTGTATTACTTCAGTGGGTAAGTTGAATACTTGTGCCGGACAGGGATTCGAATCCGGGTCTCTGCTCACTGGACAGATGCCCTGAACACTTTTATTTATTAAACCTACGCTTGAGAGTGGCACTTGCAATTAAGAAAAATGAAACGATTAGTTTCACCAGCTATAGGAATTTGAACAGAGTGCATTATGACCGCTTTATTTACATAAAGTGTTTCTCTTGACTGCAACTGTGTTGGTACTGTTTACAAACATTACTCTGAGAAAATATATTTCGAATCTTTATGGCTGTTTAAAACGGTGTTCCGGACCATAACTCGAACTGAGTAATATTTTGACGTAAATGCCAACAAACTTTATTCTTTTTACGTATTTTCAAAGCATCTGCAAACTTTTCACCTTTTAAACATAATTTTTTCTAAAGAATGGTTCAAATGGCTCTGAGCACTATGGGACAACTGCTGTGGTCATCAGTACCGTAGAACGTAGAACTAATTAAACCTAACTAACCTAAGGACATCACACACATCCATGCCCGAGGCAGGATTCGAACCTGCGACCGTAGCGGTCACGCGGTTCCAGACTGTAGCGCCTAGAACCGCTCGGCCACTCCGGCCGGCTAATTTTTCTATCTTCGTTTTATATTCTTAAAAGGTTTTTACTGTCTAGCGGAACTTTTTACTCTGACAGCCCACACCCCGCCCATATGGAGCGATGGGAATGAAATAAATATTAACAGAAAAAAATCAGCTTCACGACGATGACGAAGCAACCGTCGAAAGGTCGGGATTATTTTATCTTAGTTTGTTTCCGCAAGTTAAAAAGAGAAATTTTTATCCAAGGACTCCGTCGCGAAAGACTTTGTGGTCACATCTAACTTCTGTTGTCACATCTTGTGTTTTCCCAAGCATTAAAAATGATTTACTTGCATTAGTATCGTATCTCCTATCTTAGTGTTTACCCTTACTTCTAGGTTCGAATTATCTGTAGCGATTCTTTTAATATCGTTTGTGTTTATTTTCTGTTTGTGGTTGCTCCAAATCCACTATGAAAGCCACAGCATTCCAGAATACTATCTCCCAATCTTCGACATATTTTATGTTATTGACTTGTGACACGTGGCTCCAATTACTCAAAAGGTTTGGCCTTCGGCAGAGATATTGTTGACAACTTCATGTGTATACAGGGTGAGTCACCTAAAACGCAACACCCGTCCCAGATACCGAAACAAGGTTTGCGCCATTTGATAGTACGCTAAGGAGCATGTACTTTGACATGTGATATAAAGTCTTAACGCTTGCATCTATCGAGATACTGAAGCAACTATGATTTTTTAAAATATAATGATATACTTTTTGACGGCATCCGAAAATGCTTGAACCTACGGGTACAGTGATAGAATGCTTGTTGATGTTGATGCTGAAACTCTTCGCAAACTAAACTTAGAAATATCCTGAAATTGAAAGGTTAGTCGGCTGGAATTGGCTATTGCGTTGTGAACACACTCTTGCCAGGCTACGTCGTTGTATCAAGCCTATCGACTGTTTATTTCTCCGTACTGCAGAACTAGCGGGAATTGGCGCCAATTGGCAGCTCATTTTTGTTTCAACATTCCTTACACGCAGATTTGTTCAGCAATGAGGGGAAGTTATACGTACTACCTTTATACTGCTAATGTCGGCAAGAGACGTATTGCCAAGAAATGCGATACCAGCCAGACGAAAGCGTTTCTCATCTTGCATCCTCATAAATTCCACCCTTATCGTCTATCACTATATCAGGCACTAGGATGTTGTGATTTCGAAGGTTGTATAGAGTTTTTTGGTTTGCTCTGTATCGCTTCGGAGACGATAATACGTTTTTTCCAATGTGTGGTCTTTACAGACGCAGCAGTGTAAATTTATGTAACTCGCACTACTGGGCAACAGAAAATTCACGCTGGCTGCGTCAGGTACTACAACGACCATAAAGAGTAATACTATGGTGCGGCATCATAGGAAATTCCACTGTGGGACCTTACTTCATCACAGGGATATTAAATGAAAATACGTATGCACACTTCCTTATGAAGATTATATCTGTTACTTTAGAAGAGCTACCATTGAATAAGCGACAGAGTATGTGGTTCCAGCACGAGGGCTGCCCATCTCACTCACACACTGTTGCAACGCAAATACTGAATGAAAGTTTTCCTGACCGTTGTATAGGATGGAATGCTGCCGTACAGTAGATGGCCAGGTCTTTGGTTTGACTCCTCTTTATTTCTTTCTATGAGTAGAACTGAAAGATGCAGTGTGTCATGGAGCCCCAACTACGCCAGACGAAATGGGCCGTCTAATTGCCACAGCATGAAAAGGCGTATCGTCCAGTGTACTGTTATATGTTCATCTATCTCTCAATGGCGACTGCAAGTTTACCTTGCAGTCGATGATAAACAATTTGAGTACATACTTAGGTAAATAATGAAACTGCGTTTTTCTCAGAATAGATTGTTTCTCAGGGGCTTGTATTGTTAGCCAATCTACATATTGTAATAATACTTTGAAAGTATATTTTTGTTCAAACATACACATTTTTAAATGCAACAGAGTTTACTGACATTAACAAACTAAAGGTAGTCAAAATTAGAATGTCAATGGTGTTTCTTGCAGGAGATTAGTGTGAGTCGTTAAAGTTTCCAGACCGACACTTTGTTGTTTCAACCTGTCTAGTTGCTAGGTACGATGTTGTTACGTTTACTTATACCGTGCTTGTGTTTCCTCGAGCGCATTGTGACTTGCAAGTCGGTTAGCGTGTGATAATCCAAGCTGTAGGCCGTGATTGGACGATGGAATTTACCAATGCAGAAAAAGCCGACATGGCCATGGTTCAAATGGCTCTAAGCACTATGGGACTTAACATCTGAGTTCATCAGTGCCCTAGGCTTAGAACTACTTAAAACTAACTAGCCTAAGGACATCACAAACACCCATGCCCGAGGCAGGATTCTAACCTGCTACCGTAACAGCAGCGCGTTTCCGGACTGAAGCGCCTAGAACCGCTCGGTAACAACGGCCGGCGTGACCATAGTCTATGGAGAGTGTAGGAAGAAAACAATTCGTTCTTATACGGTGTATGCTGCAAGATATCGCAATAGACGTCAACCATCTCAGCAATTACTTATCAAACTCTTCGACCAGTTTACGTGAAAGTTGTAGTGTAACATCTAGACAACGTAACAGAAGAGGGGGAAATTAATGTTCTTGCTGCTGTTGCAGCTGATCCTCACGTTAGCTCCCGCGCAATCGCAGGAGGAAGTGGCATGAGTCAGGCAAGTGTCCAACAACTTCTCCATCGATAAATTAGGTATCATCCCTATTACATCTCTCTCCATCAAGGATAATACGGAAACGGTTGTGAGAATCGTATTAACTTTTCTGCATGAGTAATAAGATGGGATACTCCAGATGTATCATATATGCTGTCCAGAGATGAAGCCACATCTACCAATCACAGCCAGGTAAACAGCCGAAACGGGTACTATTGGTCTTTTGACATTCCCCGTTTCCTTCGTCAAGAGAAGCGTCAGTGTCCATGGAGTGCAAACGTGTGCTGTGGGACTGTGAACCATGAGTTCGCAGGAGAGCTTCTGTGAATAGTATGAAGGCTTTCACAACCGGATGACATATCTTCTGGTAAACCTTCCGGGATGTAAGGTCGTGGTCCATGAAACTCTTCGGCTCCTAACGTTTCGTCCAGAGCTGCGCTGGACATCTTCAGAGGGGTGTTTCTCCTCACCGGAGAAACACCCCTCTGAAGATGTCCAGCGCAGCTCTGGACGAAACGTTAGGAGCCGAAGAGTTTCATGGACCACGACCTTACATCCCGAAAGGTTTACCAGAAGATAGCTTCTGTGAAGTTTGAAAGGTAGGAGGCGAGGTGCTGGCGCAATTAAAGCTGTGAGGACGGGGCGTGAGTCGTGCTTGGGTAGCTCAGTTGGTAGAGCACTTGCCCGCGAAAGGCAACAGGTCCCGAGTTCGAGTCTCGGTCGGGCATTTAAAAAAAAAAAAAAAAAGTTGGTAGAGCACTTGCCCGCGAAAGGCAAAGGTCCCGAGTTCGAGTCTCGGTCCGGCACACAGTTTTAATCTGCCAGGAAGTTTCATATCAGCGCACACTCCGCTGTAGAGTGAAAATTTCATTCTAGGAACAACCCCCAGGCTGTGGCTAAGCCATGTCTCCGCAATATTCTTTCTTCCAGGAGTGCTAGTTCTGCAAGGTTCGCAGGAGAGCTTGTGTGAAGTTTGGAAGGTAAGAGGCGAGGTACTGGCGCAATTAAAGCTGTGAGGACGGGGCGTGAGTCGTGCTTGGGTAGCTCAGTTGGTAGAGCACTTGACCGCGAAAGGCAAAGATCCCGAGTTCGAGTCTCGGTCCTGCACACAGTTTTAATCTGCCAAGAAGTTTCATATCAGCGCACACTCCACTGTAGAGTGAAAATTTCATTCTATGAGCTTTTTTCATGGGCAGAACACAGAACGTTCACAAGTGTCGCAGCTTCCTAACAGACCATTTTTCACGGATGGTAGGAGACGCTCCTCTGCAGACTTGAAGGAACCTTTGGTACCAATGTGATGGCTGTCCGACCCAGAGTACATGAAGTACTAGAGATTGTCTTCACGAAATGTTTCCAAATCGGTGGATTCCAGGCAGAAGAGCTGCACCTCGTACGGTCCGTTCCCCGGATTTGACACTTTTGGACTTTTTTCTGTGGTGAAAGCTGAAAGACTTTGTCTACCAGGACATACCAACTACAGACAATGATATACAATGACGTATTATGCAGCTTTCTCGGACATCTCCGCTGAAAAGTTGGCAAGTGTTCAGCAGTCGTTCCGTACCAGACTAGAAGCGTGTTTCACAGCTGCCAGTGGTCATTTTCAACACAACCTGTGATGGTCAATCGTCTCGTTGCCGGTCAGAATCCACATAACTGGTGTATGCACTTATATTGTTCTTTAGTGTGTTCTTCCACAGGTATCGATGTGGGAACTGCTTAAAATACGATATCTCGTAAACAACTCGCACTAAAATCCTGCAACAAACACCTCTGACATTCTGACTCACCCTGCTTTTAGTATGGTAATGTCAATAGGCTTTGCTCTCTTTAAAAATGTATTTTTGCGTACAAAGTACACTTTCTAAGTCTTATTACAATCTGTTAATTCGTTGACAATACGAACCACCGACTATCAATCCATTCTGTGAAAATCGCACATCAACAGCACTTTCCATTTCCGCAATAATTGCGGTGAAAGTTTTAGGTGAGTTAATCTGTATAACGTAAACTAAAAAAAAAAGAAAATGGAGAGAATGGAAGGAACATGTAGACCGTAAGATCAGAGAAAGAATTACGGTAAAGGCTGTGGAAAAAGACATGTAGGAAAACGTACAACAGATCAAGTATAACAACAGATAATTTCCCAAATACATGAAGTGAAGAAGAAGATAAAATGGCTCTGAGCACTATGGGACTCAACTACTGTGCTCATCAGTCCCCTAGAACTTATAACTACTTAAACCTAGCTAACCTAAGGACATCACACACATCCATGCCCGTGGCAGGATTCGAACCTGCGACCGTAGCAGTCGCACGGTTCCGGACTGCGCGCCTAAAACGAAGAAGAAGAGATACTGTTTGAATGTGGTGTCTTGCAGCCTTTTCAAAGCACCTAAGTGAAAGTGAACAGCAAATTAATCATGTCGAAATAGACCTAAGTATTATTTTTACTACAGCCTTCGCATTATCCTCTCTGTACCACTGTGATATTAGACACGAACTCGTCGCCGTGGTGAAAACGAGTTGGCCTCCTTTCGGCGACCCTTGGCTGCTACAATTCGGCTTTGGTGTTTACCCGTTTCGTAAGACAAACACGACACCAAAGCCCCCAACGAGGCGTCCGCCAGTCTGACGGGTGTTCGACGGTTTTATTTCTGGTAGCCGCTCCCTCAGCGCTAGCGTCCATCCGCCTCGCTTCCACTCACACAGACTCCGCCGTTCCGCCGGACTGGAGTTCAAGCGGGACCGACGCATAAATACGCGCCAGGGGCCGAATTATCGTCTGCGTTTAGTCGGGTGTCTTCTCTGAGAAAATACACATACGGCTGCCGCCCTTTACATTCCCCTCATTTTGAAAATCCTCTTTGCAGTTCTTTTGGCGGCCGGGTCGGCGCTCTCTCTTGGTCTCGTTCTCCGTTTATACACTCCGAAAAATGTTTGGATTCCTGGAGTAACATTGCTTACTCTTTCCTAAGCGCGTGCATACAAACGTCGCCCTCACACGGACTTCCTGGCTCGCAGCTTTCGCTGAAACGAATTTTATTTATATACACAGTGTATCGCAATTAATAGCTAAAACTGACACGTGTAAAAACGATCGATAACAGAAGCAAAACTTTCCAGTAAACAGATAACTGTGAAAGTGTAGCCGTGAGCCAGATACAGGGCGTTCATAAAGTTCTATTATTATTTATAAAAATTGTAACTTGGAAACTACTACGGACAGAGAATGGAGACATTTGGTAAAACATTAAACAGTTCTCAAAGTTGTACGTATTATCTTGAATTGCGGGCAATTGCAGCTAAATGTCCACTTTTTTACAAAAGGCAACAAACACCGCTGTGGCTGTAGAAAGTTTATTAAACCCACGACCGGTTTTACGCCAGTTTAGGCGCATCCTCAGGTATTCTAAAGAGTGATTAGAAAGGAAGTATTTTACAATTTTTCTTTTTACACAGATTTAGTGAATACTGTTACACGGCGGAGAACAGACCCACACATTAGGTACTTACATTATTTTATGCTTTTCTAAAGGGCCTCTCTCCCCGTCCTTCACGTCACCGATAAAATTCATAACCCCTAGAAGCATTTGTCACATACATAAAACAGAGTGTCCCTAAAACAAAATAAAACAAGTATTTGGTGCGTAGAGAGTAAAAGAAGCCCTTCAAAGTGTGCGGCTCGTCCCGGTGCAGGTTCGAGTCCTCCCTCGGTCATGGATGTTTGTGTTTGTCCTCAGGATAATTTAGGTTAAGTAGTGTGTAAGCTTAGGGACTGATGAGGCTCTGAGCACTAAGGGACTTAACTTCTGAGGTCATCATCCCCCTAAGGATTCACGACTACTTAAACCTAACTAACCTAAGGACATCGCACACATCCATGCCCGAGGCAGGAATCGAACCTGCGACCGTAGCGGTCGCGCGGTTCCAGGAGACTGTAGCGCCTAGAACCGCTCGGCCACACCGGCCGGCAGGGACTGATGACGTGAGCACTTAAGTTTCATAAGATTTCACACACATTTGAACATTTGAACATCAAAGAGTGCAAAGTTGTGTTTAGGCGCAAAAAAAAAAAAAAAAAAAAAAACACAATAAATCAGCAGTTCCTGAAACTTCCTGGCAGATTATAACTGTGTGCCGGACCGAGACTCGAACTCGAGACCTCTGTCTTTCGTGGGAAAGTGCTCTACCATCTTTTTTTTATTGTTCCCATTTTTGACGATTTTGTTCGTTGCATTTGTTCAGTGCGGATGTCCATTGGCACCCGTTCAAGTTCAGAGTTGAGCCATTAACTCAGTTTTTTATTACAGAGGGCAGCTAATCCTCTGACCGAACACGCTGAACTACCATGCCGGCATCATCTGAGCTACCCAAGCAGGATTCACCCCACGTCCTCACAGCTTTACTTCTGCCAGTACCTCGTCTCCTACCTCCCAAACTTCACAGAAGCTCTTCTGCGAACCTTGCAGAACTAGCACTCCTGGAAGAAAGGATATTGCTGAGACATCGCTTAGCCACAGCCTGCGGGATCTTTCCTCATTCTAGTTCTGCAAGGTTCGCAGAAGAGCTTCTGTGAGATTTGGAAGGTAGGAGACGAGGTACTGGCAGAAGTAAAGCTGTGAGAACGGGGCGTGAGTCGTGCTTCGGTAGCTCAGATGGATTGTCGGCACGGTAGCTCAACGTGTTCGCTCACAGGGCTGCTCACCCTCTGTAAAAAAAACTGAGTAAAGGAACCAACGATCAACTTGAACGGATGTCTTGTGACGTCCGCCCAGACCAAAAGCAACAAAAAGATGGTAGAGCACTTGCTCGTGAAATGCAAAGGTCCCGGGTTCGAGTCTCTGTCAGGCACACAGTTTAATCTGTCAGGAAGTTTCACATCAGCACACACTCCGCTGCAGAGTGAAAATCTCATTCGAGCAGTTGATGTTTATTTCATTCCTAAGTGACTTGTATTTCTGTACTCGTGTCTTTTCCTGCACATTTTTATATTTCCTTCTTCCGTCTATCAGCTGAAGTATTTCTTCTGTTACCTACGGCTTCTTCGCAGTTACGTTCCTTGTAACTATGTTTTCCTTTCAAACTTCTGTGATTTTGTAGAGAAATCCATTTCTCTTCAACTTTACTGACTACCGAGCTTTTTCTTACTACAATATCTATAACATCAAAGAACTTCAAGCATATCTCTTCATTCCTTAATACTTCCGAATCACAGTTCTTCGCGCACCGATTCTTCCTGACTATTCTCTTAAGCTTTAGCCTATTCTTCATCACTACTAAATTGTGATCTGAGTCCATATCTGCTCCACGATCCAATATCTGATTTCGGAATCTCTGCCGGACCATGATATAATCCAAATGAAATCTTCCCGTATCTTCCACCCTTTTCCTAGCGAACATCCTCCTGTGATTCTTGAACAGAGTATTTGTTACTACTAGCTATATTTAATACAAAACTCAATTAGTATTTCTTCTTTCGCATTCCTACTATTAATCCCATATTCCCACGTAACGTTTATTCTACCCCTTCCCCTACAGCCGCGTTCCTATCACCATGATTAATAGATTTTCATCTTTCTTTGCATACTGAAATACCCGTTCAGTATCCTCAGATATCTTCGCTACCTCTTCATCTTCTGTTTGCGACAAGTATACCTGAACTATCGTTGTTGACGTTGGTTTCCTGGCGAATCGCATAAGAAATTCCCTGTCATTGAACTGTCCACAGTAGCTCGCTCTCTGTCCTACTTTCCTGTGCATAACAAATCCTGCTCCTGTTAAACTATTTACTGCTTCTGTTGATGTTACTCTATATTTGTCTGACCAGAAATTTTTATCTATCTTCCATTTCAGTTCGCTGACGTCCATTATATATGGATCGATCCTTTTCATTTCCCATTTTAGATTTTCTATCTTTCCTACTACCTTCAAATTTCTGAGGTTTCATGCTCCAGATCGTAGAATGTTATCACTTCTTTGGTTATTCCGTCTCTTTCTCATGGTCACCTGTCCTTTGACCGTCCCCTCCGGCGTATCCGCATGAATGACTAATCCGGAATTTTTTGTCATTAGAGAGATAATCATGACACGCTCTCCAGACGCAGTAATTGTTTTTGCCGAAGGACATTCGTCCTTCGATTGAGAGAAAATAAACATTGATGCCGTTAGTAGTTTCAACTAGGGTCCTCGCGTTATCAGATCTTGGCTTATCTTCTCGTATCTTTTGTTGGGTCACGGTTGTTTTTTCTAAAGTCATCTGCATGACAACATGTTCATCTCTCGCCGTGGATGATCCGGCTGTCCGGTGGGTTGTGCATTGCACTCCAGAGATAGTTCGAAAAATATTTAATTAATTTATAGATCTGCTTATTTATTCAAACACGACTGGTTTCTGGATTTCAAAATCTCATAGTCAGGTGTATGAAATTATTGTATTTCATAACACTACCAGGCAGTGATTTGGAGCTTTTGCACTGACTGGCCGGACCAAGTGTCACGTGTTAGCAAATACAAACATTTCATACACCTGATGATGGGATTTTAAAATCCCAAAACCGATCATGGTTTGAATAAATAGTTAGTACAACTGAAGCGGATCTCTCTGGATTAATTATTATGCCTGTCAGTTGCGGATGTCCTACATACCATAGCTTGTGTCGAAAAATATTATCTATATCTGGGGTCCCTAATCGCCACGCAATGCCGTTCCTGCACATACACTCCTGGATATTGAAATAAGAACACCGTGAATTCATTGTCCCAGGAAGGGGAAACTTTATTGACACATTCCTGGGGTCAGATACATCACATGATCACACTGACAGAACCACAGGCACATAGACACAGGCAACAGAGCATGCACAATGTCGGCACTAGTACAGTGTATATCCACCTTTCGCAGCAATGCAGGCTGCTATTCTCCCATGGAGACGATCGTAGAGATGCTGGATGTAGTCCTGTGGAACGGCTTGCCATGCCATTTCCACCTGGCGCCTCAGTTGGACCAGCGTTCGTGCTGGACGTGCAGACCGCGTGAGACGACGCTTCATCCAGTCCCAAACATGCTCAATGGGGCACAGATCCGGAGATCTTGCTGGCCAGGGCAGTTGACTTACACCTTCTAGAGCACGTTGGGTGGCACGGGATACATGCGGACGTGCATTGTCCTGTTGGAACAGCAAGTTCCCTTGCCGGTCTAGGAATGGTAGAACGATGGGTTCGATGACGGTTTGGATGTACCGTGCACTATTCAGTGTCCCCTCGACGATCACCAGTGGTGTACGGCCAGTGTAGGAGATCGCTCCCCACACCATGATGCCGGGTGTTGGCCCTGTGTGCCTCGGTCGTATGCAGTCCTGATTGTGGCGTTCACCTGCACGGCGCCAAACACGCATACGACCATCATTGGCACCAAGGCAGAAGCGACTCTCATCGCTGAAGACGACACGTCTCCATTCGTCCCTCCATTCACGCCTGTCGCGACACCACTGGAGGCGGGCTGCACGATGTTGGGGCGTGAGCGGAAGACGGCCTAACGGTGTGCGGGACCGTAGCCCAGCTTCATGGAGACGGTTGCGAATGGTCCTCGCCGATACCCCAGGAGCAACAGTGTCCCTAATTTGCTGGGAAGTGGCGGTGCGGTCCCCTACGGCACTGCGTACGATCCTACGGTCTTGGCGTGCATCCGTGCGTCGCTGCGGTCCGGTCCCAGGTCGACGGGCACGTGCACCTTCCGCCGACCACTGGCGACAACATCGATGTACTGTGGAGACCTCACGCCCCACGTGTTGAGCAATTCGGCGGTACGTCCACCCGGCCTCCCGCATGTCCACTATACGCCCTCGCTCAAAGTCCGTCTACTGCACATACGGTTCACGTCCACGCTGTCAGTGTTAAAGACTGCGATGGAGCTCCGTATGCCACGGCAAACTGGCTGACACTGACGGCGGCGGTGCACAAATGCTGCGCAGCTAGCGCCATTCGACGGCCAACACCGCGGATCCTGGTGTGTCCGCTGTGCCGTGCGTGTGATCATTGCTTGTACAGCCCTCTCGCAGTGTCCGGAGCAAGTATGGTGGGTCTGACACACCGGTGTCAATGTGTTCTTTTTTCCATTTCCAGGAGTGTAGTTCCAAAAATCAAGTACATCCTTGGGACCGTCACTGAATGAGTAGTGGGCTGCATGACCTCAGGTCCACGTGACAGCTTTGATCTTGGTGCTTGGACAGTACCTCTCGCCCGGGAGAAGAAGAGCTCGAGCGGTGCCGTGTGCCGGTGTTACCCGCAATAGAAAAGCCAACATTTCATCGACAAAGTACTTGACCGCCGCTGCCTCTCCGCACCTAAGGCGGTGTTCATCCATGTCAGTCGCATCACACTGTATGCACTTGGGGGATTCCGTCACGTGGATTTTATCTAGACGTTCCTGTGTGATCTGCTTTCTGTTAACAGTTACATACCAACTGGATTGATCGTCTGAGTCGAGCATGGCTGCGTGGACTGTCAGTCACGAGACACGCCGTTGCGTGCTGGGGTATTCCGTTTCCACAACTTTCTGTTCTCGACTCCGTTGCAGGGAGCCTCTGAGTTCCAAATAGAAACGCCCATGGTAGAAGAACGGTGCCGGGGTGTTTCGTAGCGACAATGGGGTCTCGAGGCAGGCTGGAGCTAGTGTTTCCAGCAAAAAGATTGTGGGGCTCGTGTGGCAGTGATGCCACAAACATAAATGTGAACAAACGTAAACGTTTACTAGTCCTAGTTCAAAATGTCTGTGAAATCTTATGGGACTTAACTGCTAAGGTCATCAGCCCCTAAGCTTATGCACTACTAAACCTAAATTATCCTAAGGACAAACACACACACCCATGCCCGAGGGAGGACTCGAACCTCCACCGCGACCAGCCGCACAGTCCATGACTGCAACGCCTTACTAGTCCTAGTCTTTCCCTGTCCGTCGGGAGGGTGAGAGGTTCATATCGAACTTTGAACAACACTCCTGTGCTAACGAAGTAACCTAGAGTTGCCTTAACGCTGTGGAACATTCGGGTCGTAATTGGAAGAACCTATGCGTCGTGTAAGATGCGCGACAGGGGGTAGACATTCGCATACTGTGTCCTCTGGAGTGTGTTTAACGTGTGATCTGCTATCCCTGCTCCAACTTGGTGCAGGAGGCGCCTGCCTATAATTACGGGTGGTCGTACGGCCTATATCGTTCGTGAAGTATAAGCCCGAGCATCTCATCTGGTCGCTGACCCATTAGGAGGTGACATTGTCAAGTGGCAACCCCGTCCCGGTATGCACAGCGACTGATTATTCGGCGTTAATGCCGCTACCGCAGGCTGCCCCGTAGGTAGTAATCTATTCCTTGACAATACACTTATCACCAACACCATGGAGAACTAGCATCAAGTCGTCCGCGGAAGGTGGTGGTACCGCGCGTCATTCCAGTCAGTCAGTGCTGTTTAACAATAAAAATAGTAATTGGTAGCCGAGGCGCAATGATCGGCGTATACTGACGGTCACTATTAAACGACCGTTAACGACACCCTCGATGACACATAGCCATGTAGGCGCATCACCACTTCAATAAAGCGGTCCGGGTATCGCATGCTCCAGAAATTACAGTCAAGAATGAGTGGTCAACTCGGTCAAATGCATGACTAAAGTCGATGGATGCCAGCGCACCTCGTAAGCGCCGAACCTCTAGCAGCGTTATTATGTCCCTGTATCGGCACAGAGCTGCACTTAAGTTGTGGGGACTCCCCAACGATGCTTTACCATGCGAAGTTCCTTACTGTATTGTACTCCTGAATAGCGTAGCCATCAATCGGGTGAAAATTTTGAAGAGGTTATTCAGCAACGTCAAGGGCCGCCAATCATGAATATGAGGCACACCATTCAATTTATGAATTTTTACTATCTGTCCTTCCAAGAAAGTTGCAGGGGATGGTACATTTAGAGACATGTGTTCTTGGCATATCTCCGTCAAACAGCAAAAACAGCAGCTCTGTCGACACTCCATCTGTCACGTCCCCTATCAAGTCCGCTTCCAATGATACACCGTAGGTCGTTCCATGGTTCAAATGGTTCTGGGCACTATGGGACTCAACTGCTGAGGTCATAAGTCCCCTAGAACTTAGAACTACTTAAACCTAACTAACCTAAGGACAACACAATCATCCATGCCCGAGGCAGGATTCGAACCTGCGACCGTAGCGGTCGCGCGGTTCCAGACTGTAGCGCCAGAACCGCTCGGCCACCAGCGGCCGGCGTCGTTCCATGGGCAGGCTGCCTTGCACCTACTACAGCTCCTTCTAAATGGAGTCTGACACGGGTGATTGATACCTGCGTCCGGCAAGAGTGGCTGACCGGAACATTCTCTGAGGATGGTGAAGTAAAATTCCATTGCGTGTCTGCGCCACGCAGCAGCTTCTCTAATGCTTCTGTGCAATCAATCCACCATCCTAGGTTTGAGGGGTGCAAACCGCGATGGCAGACATTCTTATTCCACTTATCTTATACGGCTACTCGAGAAACTGGGCAGGTCAGATTGGCGGTATTGAGCTTCCGCTTCGCCATACCCCTGAGGAGTCTAAGGGCAATGGCACTTATGTGGGCAGAGTTACCCGAAAAAGGTTATTGGTCGTAGCACTGCATAGCATATCGCTGTCTGCAGTGAGCGTGCAACATATAACAGGTCGAATCTGCTGGGCAAGTTACTTGTGAAGCGGTATAGTGGTATAACCGTGGATGTGGCGCCAAGTGTTCACGAGCTGAAGATTGCTGGAAATGGCGCGGGAGCTGGTCCGAAGCTTCTGCAGTTGAAGTACCGCCGGTCACCAAATCTAGTCGACCCTGGCAGAGCAGCGTAACGTCCTCTGCAAAAGAGAACTGGAGTGTTCGCGATGTCGAACTGTGCAGGAAGGGGCATGGACATTGATGAGCCGGACAGTGTTCAGCATGGCGGCCATGTCCCGTTCATGGGGAGAGGAGCGTGCTCAATGATCAGCCTGAACATTATGACCGCCTACCTAGTAGCCCGTATGTCCATCTTTGGCACGGATACCAGCGGCGACGTGTCGTGGCATGGAAGTCATGAGGCCTTGGTAGATCGCTGGAAGGAGTTGGCACCACACCTGCACACACAAGTCATCTAATTCCTGTAAATTCTTTGGAGGAGTCGATCAGATTCGACGCCGCGTTCAATCACATCCCAGATAAGTTCGATACGTTCAGATCTGGCGAGTTGAGGAGAGAGCACGTCACTTAGAACTCGCCAATGTTTTCCTCGAACCACTCTATTACGTTCCTGGCCGTGTAACAAAGCACATTATGTTGTTGAAAAACGCCACTGTCGTCGGGAAACTTGATAATGAAGGGGCGTACGTGGTCTGCGACTAGTGTCCGGTACTCGTTGGCCGTCATGATGCCTTGCACCAGTTCCGCTCGATCCGTGGATCCCGACGTGAATGTATGAGTACACCAGAGCACAATGGCGTCGCTGCCAGCTCGTCTCCGTTCCGCAGAACAGGTATCAAGGAGCCGTTCCCAAGGAAGATGACGGATTCACGCCCTTCCATCGGCATGATGAAGAAGGTATCGGAATTCAGGCAACACTGCCACTGCGCCAGTACCGATGGTCACGTGCCCATTTCAGGCATAGTAGCCACAGTCGTGGTGTTAACATTGGCACGTGCATGGGTCGTCGGTTCCGCAGACCCATAGGAGTGTTCGGTGCACTGGATTGTCACACCAGTAATATGGTCAGCGTTAAAGTCTTGCGTTAGTTGCACCACATTCGTCGCCTGTTTTGCTTTACCAGTCTGTCCAGACTACGACGTTCGACATCTGTAATGAGTGGTGGCTGTCCAACCTCACGATGTCTGGACATGGTTTCACTTTGGTTTCGCCACGTGTTGAAGACACTCACCATATAATGAAGGCTTTCACGACCGAATGTTTCAGCTGTCGAGAATTCTTCCGGGTTGTATGGCCATGGTCCATGTAACTCTTGTATCCTTGACGTTTCGTCCAAAGCTATGTTAGGCATCTTCGGAGGTGCTCCTCGTTGTGCTGAGTCTTGCCGACTGACGAGTCGAACGTCTAAGAACGGCCTAAATACCGTGGAAAGTAGTCGTGGTCTGAATTTCACGTGATGGCAGAGATGAACCTTGTCAAGGATAAAATATAACTATGGATAATAGTACGTCAAAGATAAAAACTTCTCATCGATTCTGTACCGCCACTGTCCATATATCGCTGAGTTTCATGGCTTCTTCTTTTCTGTTAAAATTATCCCCATGTTTATATATTTCGATGGCTTCTCTGTATAGCCGTGGATAATAGTTCGTCATAGTACATGAAACTTCAGTTTCCGAAAATTTCACTACGTGATCACCCGACTGAAGAGCTTGTTCCGCCACGGCTGACTTGTCTGTTTTCCCTAGCCGGCAAAGACTTTTATGTTCCTTCAACCGTGTATTCACACTTCTCTTTGTAGTTCCAATGTAGACCCTACCACATGTACACGGAATCTCGTATACACCACTTGCAGACAGAGGGGGACATTTATCTTTAACGGAACGAAGAGCTTGGCCTATTTTCTTAGTTGGTCTGTAAATCGGTCGAAAGTTATGTTTCCTTAAAATCTTGCCGATTTTATCCATTACTTTTTTGATGAAGGGTAGAGAAACCGTGTTCTTCCATCGTTGTGTCCCATCGTCGTCCTTAGGCCTCCTGTTATCCGGTCGAAAAACTCTGTTTCCTTACTAGAGTACCCATTCTTCTCAAAAGCCTGCTTTGGATGTTTTAACTCGGCGTCCAGGTATTCCGGCGCACAAATCCTTTTAGCTCTGTCCACTAGACTTTTAATTACACCTCTTTTCTGTTGTGGATGATGATTGGAATCCTTATGCAGGTATCTCTCGGTATGTGTAACCTTCCGAAAGACTTTATGTTTCAAGCTGCCATCAGTCAGTCTCATAACGAAGACATCAAAGAAGGATATTGCATTACCTTTCTCCATTTCCATGGCAAACTGGATTTTAGGATGTATACTATTTAAATAAGAAGAGAATTCCTCTAAAGCTTTTTTGCCAAGTGTCCAAACCACAAATGTATCATCCACGTACCGATACCATCGACGTGGTTTCTTATTCGCTTTCTCCAGAGCTAAATGTTCGAATTTTTCCATGCAAAAATTGGCGATCGTAGGACTCAATGGGTCACCCATGGCCACACCATAAACCTGCTCATAAAACTTATCCTCCCACTGAAACTGACTAGAGGTGAGACTGTGTCTGAAAAGAGCAGTGAAATCTGCTGAGAAAACATCCGCTATGTAAACCATAACTTCGTTAAGCGGAATCATCGTAAACAGAGACTCTATGTCAAAACTGACACGAATATCCACAGGAGCCAAAGTTAGTACCTTAGCTTTAAATGAAATGACATGAATATTTTACATAAGAATCAGTTCGGTCAATATGTGGTTGTAAACAAGATGCCAGATAGCTTGCTATTTGGTACATTGGGAAATTAATAGCATTGACAGTGGGTCTCAGAGGAAGGTTAATCTTATGAACTTTAGATAGGCCATAAAGTCTGTGACACATAGCTTCACTCCTCAACAAATCTTTCTTCTCCTCCTTTTGAAGTAGATGACTTTATCAGCGTATTTGTTTTCCTCAGTATGCTAGCTGTGAGGTCATTCTTAAGTTTATTATATTGTCCTGACGCTAAAAGATCCAAAATCTTACTTCTATAATCCTCTTTATTCGTAACAACAGTAGCATTGCTTGCTTTCTGTGACGAGGTACTGGAAAATTTGTACAACGCCACGACAGATGTCTAAGTCGGAGCGGCTACTATTTAGAGAGGTAACTGGAAGGTATGGATAACTGTCGCGAATAAAAATATTTTTATTTTCTCTGTGGTTTTCATTTCGCGATCGATCGGACGTTACTTTCCGAACAGTCCTCGTAATTCCTAGGATCTCTTATATGAAAATCAGGACGATTATAGCACTATATATGTATGTGGTGTCTGCTCTTTCGGACATGATCCAGCAGCCACTATGAATTAAAACACAAAGAAATGACAGACACTGGCAGCGAGTGAGCACTGACAGAAATCAATGGGGAAAGTTGAAAATTCGTGCTGGACTAGCGTTTGAACCCTAGCCTCCTCCTTACTATGCAGACGCTCTGACCATTGTGCCTCCTGGACATAACGGTCATAGGAACTGCCTCACATCAGATCCAGCTTCTAACTCATGCACACACTACTAATGTAGTGGCTGTGTCCATTAATGAAAGGAGAAAGCTTCAGTAAAAACAAACATGAGTGGAAATTATGAAAATATAAATTACCTGTTCCCTTTCAGTTGAATAATGATACTTTTTCATTGTGCAATTTAGAAATTATTTCACTTTCCATCGGAAATAGTGGTACAGAAGTACAAAAAATATCATGTAATTTTATAATGACATTGTTCAAGTACGTATGCCTTTCGCATGGATTTTTGCTGCGAAGGGGAGACCCACACATTCGTTCTGTCTGTTTCGTAGACGTCTCAGTATGTCATATACTGGTGTGCAAAACTTAAGGACGAAAGTATGTTTAGAATGACGTGTCACAGCCAAGTAAAATGGCTCGATAAAATTTAGAAATAATCGATGCAGAATAGTACTGAAAGAAATACGCAATGAGGCAACAGAAATGACACTTTTATTCAAAGGCAATAATTATACAGAAGTCACCGCGATCCATGGTGGCCCCCTGGACATTACGAAAGGTGGGACAGGGTCCTTAATAGGGTGTGTGATCAGCACCGACGGCAACACGTAGTCTGCAACGTGACCCCATGCCGGCCGGAAGGTTGGTAAGGAGTTCTTGTGGTGGGACGTCCCATTCCTCCAGCAGCGCTGTTGACTACTGCTGGAAGGTCTTTGGTGCATGTGGGCATGCATCCCACCCGGGGGACGGACTGGCCTGTACATTCGCCGAATACCCTGTCTTTCCTAGAGTTGCTCCATCTCTGCATTTCAGTGCAGTGTCGCAGTTCTTCTAGGAAAATGAAGTCAGGGCCAAATTGGGAAGGAGTACGGCACGACAATAACGTTTAACGGTGAGTTTACCGTGTTCAAAGGTACAGAGATCAGCTCTCTCATAGAACGTTATGCCTCCCAATAGCGAAACACCTGGCCGACCACAACGATCATGTACGAAAATGCTGGACGTATCCTCATGTGGTGAGAGGTGTAAACACGTAATGCGCCCAGGAACGTAATCCAGTACGCTCATATGCACCAGTTACCATCCATTAATTTTCAGTCGCGTTGGTGGAGGAATGGAGCACACCACCACAAGAACCCTTCAGCAACCTTGTGACCAGCATGGGAGCACGTATCCATATCCATCCTTTTGTAATGTCCAGGCGACAATCATAAATCGCGATGATTTCAGTATAGCTATGTCTTTAAATAAAAAAATCAGTTCTGTTTCTCTTATTGCGTATTTCTTTTAGTTACCTACTGTATTATACTATAACAGTTCTTTCTATATACCGTCCAAGTTTCATCGAACTATGTTATTTGACACATAATGCGTATGTTACCGTCGTCCGTAAGTTCTTCACGCCCGTGTGTTTCAACGGAATGTATTTTATGCTCTGAAGAGAGGATAGAACTAGACTTGAGTGGGGATCTGCATTCAGTGTGATTTGCCTTTCAAATTTGCCGATTTTTCCGGAACCAACACAAAAACAATAGGTTGCAGGTTTCAGTGTATTACAACTCGGCTGGTTCTTCCTTTGCTCTGATGGTGGCAGTAAACTAGAAGAAGTAATATATACGGAAAAAACGTATACTAATCGATCTTCAATCGCAAAATTAAGCAAATGTAATTCACAACGAAGGAGGTAGTACGTAAAATCCATTTTCTGTTTAGGTCTGACTACTAGTTAGCATTAATAAAGGATATGCAGGTTACAAAAAGTTTGATAAATAGTTCGTTTTGTATGCGGGAAGGCGTTACGAGGTTAGACGCTGCAAGAGAGACGCAGTGCGGTAAGGAGGAGTTTACTATACAACTTCCGAGATCGTACGTTTCTACCTAGAGGCGGACAGCATATTATTTCTTGACACATACATCCGGTGACCCTGGTGCACCTCGACTTTGTTATAGATGCACTGATAGACCTCCGCATCAGCTGGGTATGTGCCCACCGTCTTAGACACAACATCATTAATAGATAACACAGCTTGAATATGACGGAGCCATAGCGGAAGAACCTGTCGTCACTATGCTACAGTATTTATAAAGTAACCAAAACAGCACGTTTTGGGAATAAATATAGTTATAACTGAATAACACAAAATTGTGGATGTCCTTTGACAATATTCACGTGAAAAATTAAAAGAAGAGTAATTAACATTCGAAAAAGCTATCGAAATCAAATAAAAGCAAAAAACCTGCAATATTCATGCAGCGAATCACCGCTTGCTACTTGAAGCGGCAGTTGACCCTCACTGTAAATAAATATAACGAACAGTGCATAAATAGTACACTGTTAGCGGTAAGTCACTGGAAAGAACAACAACAGAAAAATACACTGCCTGACAAAAAAGGTAAATTTCCAAGAGCGGTAGGAGAAAAGGAATTAATCTTCTCAGGTTGAGAGGGTATGTGATGTTTTTCTTTTCTTTTCTTTTTTCCAGGGTGTTATAAAGCCCCCGTATCTTCCCACGACGTAAAGTGGCCCATAACTTTTGTAGTCAGTCCTTTATGTCCTGGGTGCTGCTACTGGAATGGAGTGGATGTCAGAAGTCAGACCACTGGAATACCTCGTCAACACCCTGACAGTTCTTAGGGACAGGTACCAAGTGTGGACGAGCATTGTCCTCTTCAAAAATGGTACCTCAATACAACCACATTAAAAGTAGCACAGGAGGATGAAGAACGTCTATGAGGTACCGTTCTGTCGTTAAAATTCTCGCAGTAACTTTGAGCCGCGTCCAGAATTCATACCTTATGGTTCACCATACCATGAAGATAGGTGTAACATCGTAATACCTCTCCAGAATATTGGAAGAATGGGAGCTCTTCCCAGTTCACCAACATACCCGCCGACGATGTTCTTCGGGGATAGTTGTGCCGTGTTGCATTAGTGGAGCCTATTTTCTGTCTTCCTCCGTCTGTAAAGATAGAATTCGTGGCCTGCGCCGTCCGACGAAGCGACGAGTTAACGTGGCGTAGGGGTGCGCTTGAGGGCGCGGTTGCAGGCAGTGACAAAAAAAAATGGTTCAAATGGCTCTGAGCACTATGGGACTTAACTGCTGTGGTCATCAGTCCCCTAGAACTTAGAACTACTTAAACCTAACTAACCTAAGGACATCACACACATCCATGCCCGAGGCAGGATTCGAACGTGCGACCGTAGCGGTCACGCGGCTCCAGACTGTAGCGCCTAGAACCGTACGGCCACTCCGGCCGGCAGAAAGTGACAGCTGGGGCAGAGGCGGACAGGTGCGATGTGGCAGCGATCTTGGGTGGTCTGTGGATTGTGCTGTGTGTCCTTTCTGCTGGTCTCTGGAATCGCATGCTGAAACAATCAGTCCTCGTGGCTTGGCGTAACAGCTCCGAGAACTTTGTGTGACGGCTGTACTCAGAGGTGTGCATTACCCCTGGCTGAATTGATATTGGTTACCCGACAGGGCACTGCATCTCCCTTCAGACTTGTAAGTGGTGGACGCACGTCATATTGGAAAATTGAGTTATGTCGGTAGGTGTGTAACTTCCGTGAGGCACGATTGGTGCCGATATGTTGCGAATGTGAGAGGAACTTGGCCTCTTGTCACCACGCAGAGAATAAGTGAAAATATGTTTTGTCTTTTAAACATTAGGGTACGATTTTAGCGTATACTCGTTCTGCGAGGGCGAATTCATGAAGTACCAAAAAAAACAATGTATTTGACAGAATCATTTTAGTGCACCCATGTTAGTTGCCTGTCATGGATACTTGAAGGTGGTTCATTCCAAAGTGTTGGTCGTAATGTACAGTCATTTCGCTGCGACTTATTAGCTGAGTGCTTGACGTGATGACTTTCCTAACAGCGTCTTACCAATGCATTGATGGTACACTGTGTGATCAAAAGTATCCGGACACCCCCAAAAACATACGTTTTTCAGATTAGGTGCATTGTGCTGTCACCTACTGCCAGCTACTGCATATCAGTGACCTCAGTAGTCAGACACCGTAAGAGAGCAGGATGGGGTACGTACAGCACAACTTGGCCACTAAAGGTGACATGGGACTACCTGTGGTGACACTGTCAACCTGTTCAAAAAATTCGTTACCAAACAAAAAGTATATCGAGGTCATGATATGTTCAAACAAAGCTGAAATCCCCTTATCAAAGGTTTTGCCACTAAGAGATAATGATTCTGGAAGGGGAAATTTTGTGAATAGTCTCACTACAGCGAAAGTGACTAATATATCAGAACTGTTAAATTTTAGTGAGTTTAGTTTGTCAAAGAAGTCCGCAGAGTTACGTATGTGATGAACACGTTTCCCCACAATAGACCTTAGGCCTTCATAACGATGGCACTGTGATAGGTTGGAGAGCCAATGTTACTATCAGATGCATAGGAACATGTTTGGAAGTCCATACAACCTCGGAGGACGCGTACCACTGGATTTAAATCTTCGCAGAACTTCTGGGGGGGGGGGGGGGGGGGGACGTTCAGAAGCGAAGTAGGCTTGCTTACCACTTGGTTGGTGAGGTCTTTAATGATCTTCAAGTACGTGCTATCCCTCACCAAACTGTACATTTTATTATGATAGAATTCACGAGACATTAAAACAGTGATATTACGTACCTTTATCAGCTGGAAAAACCACCGACTGAGTAGTATCGTGAAGTCCTGTCTGCCATAGATATACACTATGTGATCAAAATTATCCGGACACCCTCAAAAACATACGCTTTTCATATTAGGTGCATTGTGCTGCCAGGTACTCCATAGCAGCGTCCTCAGCAATCATTAGACATTGTGATAGAACAGAATCGGGCGCTCCACCGAACTCACGGACTTCGAACGTGGTCAGGTGATTGGGCGTCACTTGTGTCATACGTCTGTACGCGAGGTTTCCACCCTCCGAAGCATCCCTAGGTCTACTGTTTCCGATGTGGTAGTGAAGGGGAAACGTAAATGGTCACGTACAGTGCAAAAGCGTACAGACCGACCTCGTCTGTCGACTGACAGAGGCCGTCCGGTGTGGCCGAGCGGTTCTTGGCAATTCAGTCTGGTACCGCACGACCGCCACAGTCACAGGTTTCAATCCTGCCTTGGGCATGAATGTGTGTGATGTTCTTAGGTTAGTTAGGTTTAAGTAGTTCTAAGTTCTAGGGGACATGACCTCAGAAGTCCCATAGTGCTCAGAGCCATTTGAACTATTTGACTGACAGAGACCGCCGACAGTTGAAGAGGGTCGTAATGTGTAATAGGCAGACATCTATCCAGACCATCACACAGGAATTCCGAACTGCATCAGGATCCACTGCAAGTACTATGACAATTAGGCGGGAGTTGAGAAAACTTGGATTTCATGGTCAAGCGGTTGCTCATAACCCGCACATCACGCCGATAAATGTCAAACGATGCCTTGGTTGCTGTAAGGGGCGTAAACATTGTACGACTGAACAGTGGAAAAACAATGTGTGGAATGACGAATCACGGTACACAATGTGGCAATCCGATGGCTGTGTGTGGGTATGGCGAATGCCCAGTGACCGTCATCTGCCAGCGTGTGTAGTGCCAACAGTAAAATTCGGAGGTGATGGTGTTACGGTATGGTCGTGTTTTTCATGGAGGGGGCTTGCACCTCTAGTTGTTTTGCGTGGCACTATCACAACACAGGCATACATAGATGTTTTGCCGGCCGGGGTGGCCGTGCGGTTCTAGGCGCTACAGTCTGGAACCGCACGACCGCTACGGTCGCAGGATCGAATCCTGCCTCGGGCATGGATGTGTGTGATGCCCTTAGGTTAGTTAGGTTTAAGTAGTTCTAAGTTCTAGGGGACTGATGACCTTAGAAGTTAAGTCCCATAGTGCTCAGAGCCATTTGAACCATTTGAACCATTGATGTTTTAAGCACCTTCTTGCTTCCCACTGTTGAAGAGCAATTCGGGGATGACGGGTTGCATCTTTCAATACGTTCGAGCACCTGTTCGTACTGCACGGCCTGTGGCGGAGTGGTTACACAACAATAACATCCCTGTAATGGACTGTCCTGCACAGAGTCCTGACCTGAATCCTATAGAACATCTTTGGGATATTTTGGAAGGCCGACTTCGTGACAGGCCTCACCGACCGACTTCGATACTTCTCCTCTGTGCTGCACTCCTTGAAGAATTGGCTGCCATCCCCCAAGAAACCTTCCAGCACCTGATTGAACGCATGCCAGCGAGAGTGGAAGCTAACATCAAGGCTAAGTCTGGGCCAACACCATATTGAATTCCAGCATTACCGATGGAGGACGGCACGAACTTGTAAGTCATTTTCAGCCAGGTGTCCGGATACTTTTCGTCACGTAGTGTAATTATTAGTTTTCCACTTTAACAATTGGTACGATTCAAAGGTTTCGTTAAATCCATTTCTCATTATTGTGAGATTAATGGTAACATGAGGAGTCAGTAATTTTGTGGTCATTTGACTAGTTTCATGATAACGTCGGCTAATGATTAATTTTCTGCTGCATGTCTGTGTATGTGTGGTTTTTCAGTTATTTGTGCGTTACTGGAAAAGCTTATGGCTGAATCGTTGATGGATCCCTTGGATCTGCTACATCACCGGTTATTAGTTTACGTGTTTTTCTATCGGCCCGGCCCGCCGCGCGGGGTAGCCGTACGGTCTCGGGCGCCTATCCGCGGTTCACGCGGCTCCCCCCCCCCCCCCCCCCCACTCTGTCGGAGGTTCAAGTCTCGCTCGGGGATGGGTGTGAGTGTGTTGCCCTTAGCGTAAGTTAGTTTAATTTAGGTTAAGTAGTGTGTAAGCCTGGAGACTGATTAAAAATGGTTCAAATGGCTCTGAGCACTATGGGACTCAACTGCTGAGGTCATTAGTCCCCTAGAACTTAGAACTAGTTAAGCCTAACTAACCTAAGGACATCACAAACATCCATGCCCGAGGCAGGATTCGAACCTGCGACCGTAGCGGTCTTGCGGTTCCAGACTGCAGCGCCTTTAACCGCACGGCCACTTCGGCCGGCGGAGACTGATTACCTCAGAAGTTTGGTCCCATAGAACTTACCACAAAACCCAATTTTATCGGCCCGCGTACACATTCTGATGTATTAGTCGGTTCGAGTCTAGTCTTCATTTACAAAATGTGGTATTTTATTGCCGTTTTCTTAAGATTTTCTGTGCTTGTTATATCTTAAGAAACGTATTTCAGTATTGTATCACAACTCACAGTCAATCGCTTCGTGCCCTTACAAACACGTTTCCTTGCACAGTGGAAGCCTGCGATTAATTTCTGAACACAGCACGGCACCGTTCATCAGCACTGCACGCTTCCCGGTAATGATACCATTACAGAGATAGCTATTTGTGTTGTGGTGCTAACGGCAGCCTACCCTTGACACAGTAATTCGCTACTCCGGCTGTTGCTAGCCTGTGATCAACGGTGAGTCAGTTACTTGCTATCGGATGGCAGGCGAAGACGTGAAAGAGTTACGATGTGCTTGGTTCACTACAGCGCGGTTCCCCCGTGTGGTGGTTGTAGTCGATCGGTACCTAGACGACGAGTATGCCTACGCTAATGTTCCCATGCAGCCCAACAGCGGGCCAGTCTCACACGCGAATAAAACACAAATCTGAATATTACACGAATGGACTAGCAGACGAAATGGAGTTTCATAACTTACCATTTACGTTTCCGCTGATGGAGTGTGCGTGTACAAAGTTACAGTGATAAACGACCATTTCTTCTTGGTGCTTCATTTTTTTTTTGTTAGGCTGTATTGAGAAATACCTATTCGGAACGATCTTATTTGGAACGATTGTATAAAACTATTGGTAGGTTAAGGAGCGCCAGGCTGAGAATGATTGTAAGACTTCTACCCTTACCAGGTAGGATTAATACATGTGATAGAGACGGTGCTGTTCGTCAATCGTTCTTTTAGTGATCACAGGGGCGTTACAGAAATGCTATTCAGACTATCGTGGGACACGTTACGGGGGACGTTACTGATGCAGAACATGTTCATTACAAAAACTCCAAGCGTACATGATCTCAGAAGAGTCAACTAATAAACTGCTTCCTCTCAAATACAATTGTTCTTCCCACGCACCATTCGCGAGTGGAATACAAAAGTTGACATCAGAAGTGAGAGAGGGACAGGGATGTTTTACATTTGGACGCTCTGGTATGGATCATATTTTTAGCCTTAGACTAAGTAGGTGTATTCTAAGTATCAGGAAGTACACCTAATATTTATGGATTTAGAAAAAGGGTATGACTCTGCACCCTTCAATGGACTACGGGAAGTGATGGAGTAAATAGGTGTATAAGCACAGCAGATATCTCTGATACAAAAAATATGCCATCAATCGTATGCAGCAGTTAAAATAGGGAGAAAGCTGTGTGAAACATTCCAGACATCGAAGGGATTTCGACAGGGCTGCAGTACGTTCCCGACCCAGTTTAAAATGTTGTTTATATTGGAATATTTGAGATTTCCTTTCCAGCATGTACTATCTAAATGGTTCAAATGGCTCTGAGCACTATGCGACTCAACTTCTGAGGTCGTCAGTCGCCTAGAACTTAGAACTAATTAAACCTAACTAACCTAAGGACATCACACACATCCATGCCCGAGGCAGGATTCGAACCTGCGACCGTAGCGGTCACGCGGTTCCAGACTGAAGCGCCTTCAACCGCACGGCCACACCGGCCGGCATATGTACTATCTATTCATTATTATTTGCCGAAGGTCAGGCAATGTTAGCATGAAGCAGAGAGAATGTCGGTTATTAAGTTAACGGGAGCTTCTGAACGAGGCGGGCTTAGAATAAAAATGAGCATGACAGGATATCCAGTGGGAGGAGATGCCAGGGATATAGATAGCTCTGCCGCAAGGAACTATTAAAGCCGTAAAGCAGCCTAAATACACTCCTGGAAATGGAAAAAAGAACACATTGACACCGGTGTGTCAGACCCACCATACTTGCTCCGGACACTGCGAGAGGGCTGTACAAGCAATGATCACACGCACGGCACAGCGGACACACCAGGACCCGCGGTGTTGGCCGTCGAATGGCGCTAGCTGCGCAGCATTTGTGCACCGCCGTCGTCAGTGTCAGCCAGTTTGCCGTGGCATACGGAGCTCCATCGCAGTCTCTAACACTGGTAGCATGCCGCGACAGCGTGGACGTGAACCGTATGTGCAGTTGACGGACTTTGAGCGAGGGCGTATAGTGGGCATGCGGGAGGCCGGGTGGACGTACCGCCGAATTGCTCAACACGTGGGGCGTGAGGTCTCCACAGTACATCGATGTTGTCGCCAGTGGTCGGCGGAAGGTGCACGTGCCCGTCGACCTGGGACCGGACCGCAGCGACGCACGGATGCACGCCAAGACCGTAGGATCCTACGCAGTGCCGTAGGGGACCGCACCGCCACTTCCCAGCAAATTAGGGACACTGTTGCTCCTGGGGTATCGGCGAGGACCATTCGCAACCGTCTCCATGAAGCTGGGCTACGGTCCCGCACACCGTTAGGCCGTCTTCCGCTCACGCCCCAACATCGTGCAGCCCGCCTCCAGTGGTGTCGCGACAGGCGTGAATGGAGGGACGAATGGAGACGTGTCGTCTTCAGCGATGAGAGTCGCTTCTGCCTTGGTGCCAATGATGGTCGTATGCGTGTTTGGCGCCGTGCAGGTGAGCGCCACAATCAGGACTGCATACGACCGAGGCACACAGGGCCAACACCCAGCATCATGGTGTGGGGAGCGATCTCCTACACTGGCCGTACACCACTGGTGATCGTCGAGGGGACACTGAATAGTGCACGGTACATCCAAACCGTCATCGAACCCATCGTTCTACCATTCCTAGACCGGCAAGGGAACTTGCTGTTCCAACAGGACAATGCACGTCCGCATGTATCCCGTGCCACCCAACGTGCTCTAGAAGGTGTAAGTCAACTACCCTGGCCAGCAAGATCTCCGGATCTGTCCCCCATTGAGCATGTTTGGGACTGGATGATGCGTCGTTTCACGCGGTCTGCACGTCCAGCACGAATGCTGGTCCAACTGAGGCGCCAGGTGGAAATGGCATGGCAAGCCGTTCCACAGGACTACATCCAGCATCTCTACGATCGTCTCCATGGGAGAATAGCAGCCTGCATTGCTGCGAAAGGTGGATATACACTGTACTAGTGCCGAAATTGTGCATGCTCTGTTGCCTGTGTCTATGTGCCTGTGGTTCTGTCAGTGTGATCATGTGATGTATCTGACCCCAGGAATGTGTCAATAAAGTTTCCCCTTCCTGGGACAATGAATTCACGGTGTTCTTATTTCAATTTCCAGGAGTGTACTTGTGAACAATTATCCATGCATCGGGAAGCAGTGAGGCAGATGTGGGAGATAGGATCCGGCAGACAAGATGAGCAATTAAAATTCTAAATGAGTCCTGTGGAGCCGGGCAATACCAAAATGAACAAAGAATAGGATTCTGCAAACAGTAGTGGAAAGCAACATACGGCGTGGAAGGATGAACCCCGGAGGAGCGGCAGAGAAACAGTGTACAAGCAGTGTAGATGGATGGAATAAGGAAGGCAGCCAGGATATCTATGGCAGAGCGGTGAAGAAACGAGGAAATTAAGGAGGTAATGGATATGGAACAACCGGTCGTGCAAAGAATTGAGAATAGAGCTACTCAGAAGTTCAGCCACGTAAGGCGAATGGAACAAGAACGATGCCCAAAAGCAGTCCTGGAATGGTCGCGCCCGGGAAGGAGCGAGATCAACATGCAGAGCTGGAGTGGTAGGAATGATGAGGAGAGATATGAAAGAGGAAGACTGTCATAACAGTGAAAGTTGGCGAATGGGTATATAGGACAACTACTGAAGAGTTGACAAGCCCTCAAAAGTAAGTAAAATTATAAGACATCAGAAGTGTTAGGAACATACTCAGAGACAAATCGTAAAGTGACTTACATAGTACAGATCCAGATGTAGACGTATACACTGCTGGGGTCAGTTTTCTTCCGAATTCGTCGTAATGTCCTCCATTTTATCGTGTTGGTTCTAATCAGTATGTACCGGCTACAATAAAAACATGTATATAATCTATTTAGTGTATCCTAATTTTTGTCACACCTAAAGTTTTAATCCACCTATAGCAGTCCAGTATCATGTTAATAACAAGGACAGGGTGAACGGTTTTCCTCCAGACAAAGAGACTGCTTTGATCTCAAATTCTGTTTTATTACATTGCCACATTTTGTGCAACACTGTAAGTTCTATGTCATGTTGACACGCAGTAAATTTTTGCTTCTGCATGACGTGAACCGTAGACTAAGGGAAAACCTCAGCAAAAATAACCAGAATTTTTCGACATGTAATGCGATAGAACAATGTTAAAAATGGGTCGAAATTAAGTGGTGCTGTATAGCATGGAAAAGGAAAGTACCTCTAACAAATCATTCTCAGAAGAAATCGAATAGTCAGAGCACAAAATAAGGCATATTCCACAGAACATCCTCGGACAGCCATTCGCATTTCTGTCAAATGCTGTCTACAGATGCCATAATCTCTACATTGATATCAAAACTTTTTCGAGCTACAAACTATTTTAAAAGGTGAAGTTTTTATTTTATTCACGTTAGTTGTAAAAATTATTCGCTTAACCAACGCCGCAACAACATCAACAACTTAATTGCTATCAGACTTTTTCCGTATGGGTTTAGATTTCATCCGAATATGCATAACAGACTTTCAGGAGGACAACTGAATGTAAATATCACCTTTCATTGTAACCATCACTATCAGCGGGTGCTAGCAGCCTCCTGACGTGAGCTTCAGCAGCCAACTTACGACTTCGCCTGTGAGATATGCAGAACGCATTGGGGCTTTATGAGTTGCATAACTCGTAGGTGCAATGGAGTGCCACATTTCATCAACGGCATTATTGCATTCCTCTTCCCGACAACTGTCAATGTACTTGATTATCAGATTATTTGAAAGCACTGTTTTCAAATTGATGTAAGCAGGCTATATTGTTTCCAGATAACCTAATATAATAGCCAAGACAAAACCACTATAGTCCTAGCTTCCAAGACAAATGCGCAAAATCCAGAAATAGCTGCATTTTATCGTCTTCATACACTGCTTTAGAGATTGTCATTTGAAAAAAGTTTAGATTATACCGGTATGATGAATCTTTTACGTGTTTTACGTCACACTTGTATGAACATTTCTAACAGTCAATGGTAAAGAGCAAACTAAACCATGTACGACACTACTTGAACACAAAGCGTGTTGTGGAAATTATTCTGGTGCACCACATCAGACGTCCATAACATATATGCAGTTTGGACAGTAACATGTCCCTCAACAGAACATTGCCACGTTTTTAACATCCATACTAGAGACACAGAAGTGTGTCTTGTGATAGAAAAGAGATGTCCCCCATAAAATTCCTCCGTCGTTTCACTCCTGCAAGTGTCATTTTCTTTAGTAGCACAGCATTTTTGTTGAATGAGTAACTTTAACTATCGTTTTAATTACGGTCACTACGAGTTTTATAGGTAGTTTTTGTTCCATTCGAACCTGCTAACGCTTTCAGTAAACAGCATGAGACGATTTTTGTCTTGGGTCTTTTTGAGTCATCAGCCTTCTGACTAGTTTGATGCAGCCCTCATTAATTCCTCTCGTGTGCTAACTTTTTCATCTAAGAGTAGCTCTTACACCATACATCCTCCATTATTTGCTGGATGTTTTCCAATCTCTGTCTTCCTCTACAACTTTTACCGACTACAGCATCCTCTAGCGTGATTGAAGTTATTCCCTGATGTCTTAACAGATCTCCTGCCATCCAGTCCCTTCCTCTAGGCAGAGATTTCCGTATATTCATTTCCTTGGCGATTCTGCAGATTCTGCAACATTCTTCTGTAACATCCCATCTCAAATGCTTCTGTTCTCTTTTGCTCTAGTTTTCCCACTGTCCGTGTCTCACTGTCACACACTACTATGCTCCAAACGTACGTTCTCGGAAATTTTTCCTCAAATTAAGAGCTATGTTTGATACTAGTAGACTTCTCTTGGTGATGTATGCCTTTCTCGCCATAATAGTCTGCTTTTTATGTCCTTCTTGCTCCGTCCGTCATGGGTTACTTTTCTAGCTAGGTCAGAATTCCTTATCTTCATCTACTTCATGATGTTAAGTTTCTCACTGTTCTCATTCCTGCTACTTCTCATTACTTTCATCTTTCTTCGATTTACTCTCAGTCCATGTTCTGTACTCATTAAATAGTTCATTCCGTTCAACAGGGTCAGTAATTCTTATCACTTTCACTGAGGATAGCAATGTCACCAGCGAATTTTATCGTAGATATACTTTCATCTTGAATTTTAATCCCACCCTTCAGCTTTCTTTCTTTTCCATCATTGCTTCTTCGATATATAGACTGAACAGTAGGTGTGAAAGACTATATCTCTCTCTTATACCATTTTTAATTACAATATTTCGTTACAGTAGGAAAGGCGACACTTCATAATTAGAGATATCTGATTGGTTCACTGCATATTTTAATTATATAATCCTGTAAGCTTCACTGACTAGTGAATGTTGTTGAGAAACGAAAGTAACATCGCGTGTCCTCCAAGGAAGTGTAATACAACCTCTAATGTTCTCAGATCAGGTATGATCAACAGTAGTATAAGAAACAGTCAATATTTATGAAATTCTCGAACAGCCGTGTAACTGAGACGTTACTTTATTTTATTTTGAAGACAACCATTTCGACATTCGCCTATGCCATCTTCGGGCTCCATATGCATCTCTCAAAATAAATGATAATGGCGTATGTTACCATATGTCCCTGGGTTTCGTGAATTAAAACGGTCTCAAAGGTGCTTCACTCGAAGTCTTGATAGCAACTGAGCATACCTGCAGTCCAAGAACGTGGTCTGGACTGCAGGTGTGCTCAGTTTCTATCAAGACTTCGAGTGAAGCACTTGTGAAACCGTTTGAATTCACGTAACCCACGGATATATGGCACTGCAGGGCATTATCGTTTATTTTGAGAGATGTTAGGTGTAATTTTAGGAAGCTTTATGAAATCGGTTGTCACGTAAAATCAGGGTGAAAGGCTAATTTTTATGTGAGGGTTATGAGGACTGCAATGTACCTGTGAAAGAAATTGCGTACAAGATAGAGCGATCAGTTCCAATGTTTGGAGTGCTCATTGTGTGTGCATCAAGACAGACATCAAACCCAGAGACGAGCTGCTAGGATCGTAACAGGCCGGTATACACTGATGAGCCGAAACATTATGACCACCGCCCACCGCTAGATTGTATGCTGCCTGATGGCGCTGAGGGCACGTGACGCGGTAAGAAGTATATGAACGGAACAGAAATGAATGGTGAATCATACTAGTGAAGATTCGTGACGCAGATGAGTAAATCCACTTACGTAAGCGACTTTGGCAAAAGCCAGATTGTTATGGCCTTTTGCCTGGGAGCCGCGCATCTCGAAAACGGCGAAGCTCATTGGCTATTTGCCTTGTACTGTCGTGAACGTCTATGGAACGTAGCTGAAGAGTGCTAAAGCCAGTAGCAGGCGACAAGAAGTTGGACGGCAATATCTCATCACAGAACGTAGGGATCGGACGCTTCCCCCATCTCTAAAGCAGAATAGGCGGCGATCTGTGGCAGATCTGGTGACAGAGTACAGCGCTGGCGCAAGCACAGGTGTTTTGGAACTCACCGTTCAGCGCACAGTGTTGAACATGGTGTTCCGCAGCAGAGGACCCCTATGTGTTCGCATGTAGACCCAACAACATCTTCAGGTACGATTACAGTAAGTACGGGATCATCGAGATTGGATCCCGGATGAATTGAATCGTGACGCCTGGTCAGATGAATCCAGTTTATTGTTACACCAGATAGCCGACATTCAGGCGAACGGCTGCTCGAAACATGCAGCCCGCCACAGACGTAGGTCGGTGGGAGCAGTATTATGTTGTGGGATACATTCACTTGGGCTTTCACGGGACATGCGGTAGTAATCGAAGGCACCATGACCGCTGTGAACTACTTGAATGTTATTAGGCACCACCTGTAGCCCCTTATGCTTGATGTCTTCCAACATCGACGACCTCTCCCAGCACAAGGCCGTGTCACAAGGCCAGAATAGTGCTGCAATGGTTGGAGGAACATGATACTGAACTCATGTTGATGCCTTGACCATCAAATTCCGGCTAATCTGAATCCGATAAACTCAACTGGGGCGATATCGGGCACCAGCTTCGCACCCACAAACCTACCGACCATAAATTACTGGAAGTGTGTGACCTGTGCGTAGGCTTCTAGTGCCTCAAACCTGTGGAAATCGATCAAGTACATGGAGAATCCGTGGCACGCAAAATCACTGCTGAATTTGCTCTCCAGAAGTGGACCAACACACTTTTAAGTGGTTGGTCATAACGCTTTGGCTCGTTAGTGTAAGACATACGAATGTGCAGCAGAAATATCATGGAGACTTACGTGGAAATTGTCGTAAAAAAAAAGAACGACGCAGTTCTTCCGAAATCCCGTTATACAAGAATCTCTATTGGAAGGTTTGCGACCATTATGCAGGTACCATCTTATAACTCGCATATGGTTCTTAAGAAAAAGGTAAAAGAGATTAGGGCGCTTAAAAGGCTTGTAGACAGTAATGCCACTTTTCCCTGGCTCAATACGCGAACCTAATACGACTGAAAATCGGTAGTATTGATGTAATGTTCCTCCACCACACACTATAGAGTGCCTACTGCAGTACACCGTATAAAGGCTTCAAAGTTTTTGCATGAGACATGTAGGTGTGGTAGATCGCGTCAGGGGGAACAAATTTTGTTACAGACAAAATGTTCGCTGATGCTTCCTGGCGGCGCTAGGCGGCTTCTTCGTAAATTTTTCGGTACTGATACGACAAGATTTCATGAACTAGCAGCAACTACTAGTCAGGTGTGCTCCTTATTACCTGCCCCAATAACCTTGTAACACTACAACCCCGTGCCTCACGTATTTTACAGTTACTTGATTTCTCGAGTTCATAGCTGTTTTGCGTAAGTAAATGTAGTAATGAATTTTGTCAGTAACTAGTGTTTATAGAAATGTGTGTTAACATGGTAAGTGAAAAGTACTTGTGTCAAATCAATGAAATAAACATGCTGCCCGGGTCAGAGAAGCTTTTATTGTATAAAGCACAGAGAATATCTTTCGCGTAACAGTAACATCGTTAGCGCAAGTGCGTGCTGTCGTAAAGGTGAAGGCAGAGATGTAGTTGTGAAGCACTTGTGGTGCGGAACAGGCGTATGTGTTTGCGTGCAAATGCCAGAATGTTTTTCGTCGTAAAGGTTGTAATATGTGGCCACGAAAATTACAAGTGGGTGACCAAGCATATTGGCACAGTATACTGTCGCAAGAACATTCTGGAAGTAATGAAGAATAGCGTGTGGCTCAAATTTATTTAAGCTGTTCGCTAATCAAAAAGATCCTGTTGCCAATAATGCATCTCATAACAGGCACTACTTCGCGTCATAAGCAGCGCATCGCAAAGTAAGATCCAGCCAGTATTTTGTGGCTGTGTAATAGTGTGTTTAGTCAAAGAACAAACTTGTCAAGAGAAGCTTCATTGAACCGAGTCGTTATCATCATCAGTGTCCTGTCCCTTCACTACAAATTCCGAGAAAGTCACAAGTGAAAGAAATAGGCGTAAGTGACAAATCTAGTGAAATTTACAGTAGATTTTCAAACAAGTACTGATTGTGTTCAAAAGCAGTAGTAACTACACTGGTACAGGTAGCATTGCAGCACTACTGCAGACTATCAGTTTAAATAAAACCAATTTAACTGAAATTCATTTGCTGCGACAGAAGTATGGTGGCTTCCTTGTAGCCAAAGTAGTTTTAGAATTTTATGTTGTATTTTGTAAATGTTATAATGTTTGTACGTCTACCTAACATTAGTTATTGCCACGGATGAAAGTTGTTAGGGCGTTAATCTGAGACGCAATAATTAAGTAAAGTAACTAGTAAAGAATAATAATCAATTTTTCCTGGTCCCGGCGGAGGTTCGAGTCCTCCCTCAGAGATGGGTGCGTGTGTTTGTCCTTATGATAATTTGGGTTAAGTGGTGTGTAAGCTTAGGGACTGATGACCTTAGCAGTTAAGTTCCACAAGATTTCACGCACATTTGAACATTTTTCATTTGTTCCCGCGATTAAGGGTGCTTTCAAACAGATAACATTATCATGAGTTACGTAACACAGTGCTGTTTTCATAAAGTGTTGCTAGTCATTGCTTATTACTGGTGATCAATAAGGTTACCAACATCATTGCATTCCAGATTAACGTCTCTTGTGTTCATGGTACATGTCTTTTACATGTAAACTAACGCAAGCGCCTTTTGTCAAGTTGTTGTGTTGTCTTTGCCACACGATATTCGCGTGATTTCAAAGCCGTTATAGTCATTTATTCAATTTAAATTTTTGCTCATTTTTGGAGTAGGTGGCCATTTTATTTTGCAATCTAAATTAATTTAAACTAAATCACGGCACTGAAAATTTCGGCCAAGTACAGGTTGGGGTTTTAATTTATTGCGATTTTCTACATATTTATCGTTGTTATAAGAGGTAACGAACATTGGTGGGATATGAATAAGGTTGTGACTATCTACGTTCTATCGGTAAGCATTGATCTGCGGATTGATGCCTTGTATCCGCTAACAGTGGAACATTAGGTACATGTGTTACAACAAAACCTTACTTTCACCCTCTAGTATAGGCACGATATAGACTGAAAGACTGATTTTCAACAACAAAACCGTGGAAATACGTGTCTCTAAGCGAGGAAAGATGTTTTGGAAGTGAAACAGGAACTTTAATTTTACTGGGCCTATCCCCTTTCGTGCAGAGCAGATTACTGGATTTTAGGCATCAGTCATGGGTGACTGGAATTCGGTAGTAGGAAAAGGGAGAGAAGGAAACATAGTAGGTGAATACGGATTGGGGCTAAGAAATGAAAGAGGAAGCCGCCTGGTAGAATTTTGCACAGAGCACAACTTAATCATAGCTAACACTTGGTTCAAGAATCATGAACGAAGGTTGTATACATGGAAAAAGCCTGGAGATACTGAAAGATTTCGGATAGATTATATAATGGTAAGACAGAGATTTAGGAACCAGGTTTCGAATTGTAAGACATTTCCAGGGGCAGATTTGGACTCCGACCACAATCTATTGGTTATGAACTGTAGATTAAAACTGAAGAAACTGCAAAAAGGTGGGAATTTAAGGAGATGGGACCTGGATAAACTGACTAAACCAGAGGTTGTACAGAGTTTCAAGGAGAGCATAAGGGAAGAATTGACAGGAATGGGGGTAAGAAATACAGTAGAAGAAGAATGGGTAGCTCTGAGGGATGAAGTAGTGAAGGCAGCAGAGGATCAAGTAGGTAAAAAGACGAAGGCTAGTAGAAATCCTTGGGTAACAGAAGAAATATTGAATGTAATTGATGAAAGGAGAAAATATAAAAACGCAGTAAATGAAGCAGGCAAAAAGGAATACCAACGTCTCAAAAATGAGATCGACAGGAAGTGCAAAATGGCTAAGCAGGGATGGCTAGAGGATAAATGTAGGGATGTAGAGGCTTATCTCACTAGGGGTCAGATAGATACTGCCTACAGGAAAATTAAAGAGACCTTTGGAGAAAGGAGAACCACTTGCATGAATATCAAGAGCTCAGATGGAAACCCAGTTCTAAGCAAAGAAGGGAGAGCAGAAAGATGGAAGGAATATATAGAGGGTCTATACAAGGGTGATGTACTTGAGGACAATATTATGGAAATGGAAGAGGATGTAGGTGAAGATGAAATGGGAGATATGATACTGCGTGAAGAGTTTGACAGAGCACTGAAAGACCTGAGTCGAAACAAGACCCCGGGAATAGACAACTTTCCATTAGAACTACTGATGGCCTTGGGAGAGCCAGTCCTGACAAAACTCTACCATCTGGTGAGCAAGATGTATGAGACAGGCGAAATACCCTCAGACTTCAAGAAGAATATAATAATTTCAATCCCAAAGAAAGCAGGTGCTGACAGATATGAAAATTACCGAACTATCAGTTTAATAAGTCACGGCAGCAAAATACTAACGCGAATTCTTTACAGACGAATGGAAAAACTAGTAGAAGCCGACCTTGGGGAACATTAGTTTGGATTTCGTAGAAATATTGGAACATGTGAGGCAATACTGACCCTACGACTTATCTTAGAAGCTAGATTAAGGAAAGGCAAACCTACGTTTCTAGCATTTGTAAACTTAGAGAAAGCTTTTGACAATGTTGTCTGGAATACTCCCTTTCAAATTCTGAAGGTGGCAGGGGTAAAATATAGGGAGCGAAAGGCTATTTACAATTTGTATAGAAACCAAATGGCAGTAATAAGAGTCGAGGGCCATGAAAGGGCATCAGTGATTGGGAAGGGAGTGAGACAGGGTTGTAGGCTCTCCCCGACGTTATTCAACCTGTATATTGAGCAAGCAGTGAAGGAAACAAAAGAAAAATTCGGAGAAGGTATTCAAATCCATGGAGAAGAAATAAAAACTTTGAGGTTCGCCGATGACATTGTAATTCTCTCAGAGACAGCAAAGGACTTGGAAGAGCAGTTGAACGGAATGGACAGTGTCTTGAAAGGAGGATATAAGATGAACATCAACAAAAGCATAACGAGGATAATGGAATGTAGTCGAATTAAGTCGGGTGATGCTGAGGGTATTAGATTAGGAAATGAGGCACTTAAAGTAGTAAAGGAGTTTTGCTATTTGGGGAGCAAAATAAATGATGATGGTCGAAGTAGAGAGGATATAAAATGTAGACTGGCAATGGCAAGGAAATCGTTTCTGAAGAAGAGAAATTTGTTAACATCGAGTATAGATTTAAGTATCAGGAAGTCGTTTCTGAAAGTATTTGTATGGAGTATAGCCATGTATGGAAGTGAAACATGGACGATAAATAGTTTAGACAAGAAGAGAATAGAAACTTTCGAAATGTGGTGCTACAGAAGAATGCTGAAGATTAGATGGGCAGATCACATAACTAATGAGGAGGTATTGAATAGGATTGGAGAGAAGTGAAGTTTGTGGGACAACTTGACTAGAAGAAGGGATCGGTTGGTAGGACATGTTCTGAGGCATCAAGGGATCACCAATTTAGTATTGGAGGGCAGCGTGGAGGGTAAAAATCGTAGAGGGAGACCAAGAGATGAATACACCAAGCAGATTCAGAAGGATGCAGGTTGCAGTAAGTACTGGGAGATGAAGAAGCTTGCACAGGATAGAGTAGCATGGAGAGCTGCATCAAACCAGTCTCACGACTGAAGACCACAACAACAACAACATGCATCAGTCAAGGCATCTGAACGGCACAGTGTGCCTACGCCCTGCTGCCTCTCAGGAGCGTAACCAATACAAGAGGACTCCTACGTCGCTGCGATGTGTCAGCGAAAATTTTGGCTGTAATGAAAACTTTTCCTCACGACGTTATCTATCACCCCTAGACATTTTATGCAAAGACTTTGAAACACCAAGTATGTAAACGTAGATATTCGCTTCGCTGAAAACCTTGTGCCTTCCTTGGGACTGGTGAACCTACCGACAGAAGATGTCGGAATGGCATATGACATACATGCGCAAACAATTAGTTTGCTTCTACGAGGGAAGATCGGAAAGTAACGCACAATTTTTTTTTTACCAAAACTTTGAATGTAAGAAAACAAGAAAATCACAAATCAACTTATATCTGTAGCCTACTTTTCTACATAGACACCAATGCTCTCAACACATTTCTCTCATCGTGGTACCAATTTCAATATGCCCTGTTAGTAGAGAGCGATTTGTTTCGAGTATAGCCACCTGCAGATTGCTGATTTCACTTCCGCGTCTGTCGCAAAGCGTTGGCCGGAGAGTAATTTCTTCATGGGGCCAAACAGATGGAAGTCCGACGGTGCGAGGTCCAGACTGTACGATGGATGAAGGAGCGCCTTCCACTCAAGTTTATCGGTTTCCTCACGAACAGGCACAGCAAATTGCGGGCGAGCAATGTCATGAAGAAATTTGACACCGTCAGTATCAGTGTTGTGGCGTTTGTCAGTAAGGGCACCAATAACACACTGTGTATATCCCAGAACACTGTCACAAGTACTTTCCAGCACTCTGAGTCACTCTGAATTTTTTTCGTACTGTGGAATCTGCATGATTCCACTCCATAGAGACGTGCTTGGTAGCGTGTAGTGATAAACCCACGACTCATCACAAGTCACGATTCCTTTCAGAAAGGTACGATATGCCCTTCTGTGGTCTAATGCCTTAAGTGATGCAAGGTTTTCATCATTCGCTGGCCCTTGTGCTTGTCTGTCGGGTTTTTAGGCACCCGGCGACAACTAACTTTACGAAATTTCAACGTGTCATGAACAAAATCGCACACCGCAACATAGGAAATGTTGCTGCTGCGATAAGATTCGCAGTTGCACACGCCGGTCAGTCAAAATTGCTGCCTTGATGACTCCGACATTCTGCGGGTTTCCAACTGTTACCGGCCGCCCGGAGTGTGGCGAATTACTAAGGTTCACACGGCCTCCTTGGAAGAATGCACACCACATGGAAACATTGCTTCGGTCCATACAGTCGTCGTCATACATGTCACGAATGTCCCTGCGAATTTCACTCGGTTTATGCCCTTTGGACCACAAATATCGAAGTACACTTCGCTGCCCTTCACAAGTTGACGGCAGTAACAAGTGCGCCATGTTTGTTTCGTAGTTAAGGCTTCTGTTGCTAGAGCTATAAACGGAAAGAACATACTCTACGTAGCGCAAACTTCAGATTATATCGCAGTGAAATTTGAGCATTCCAGCTGCAATACGAGGGAAGAAAGAAATTGTTGTGAGTTACTGTCCGATCCTCCCTCGTACATTGTTTTTTGTAATGTAAGTTGTGCTGACCGACTGCTCTCTATCGTAGTTGGAGATGTACGTTATGTTGAAAGGTGAGAGTGTGTTTGTAAGTTGGCGAAGCTAACTAATGAGGATATGAAATTTTTCAATGTAGTGGCATACAGGTCTGTATTGTAGCCATAAGTCTAGGTAACGCTGAGTGGTGACAGTTTGATTCTTGGCTGGAAAAGTAAAACAGTGTGGAGTTACGACGATAACTATAATTCCTGTCGCGGCACGCACACTGAATTTCAATGAGTGGATTAGGATTTGCAATTTTGTTGACAGTTGATAAGGCCAGGTACAATATTTCCAATTCTTTCACCTTGTTTTCGTTTATCCTGGTTTCGTAGCGCTAAAAGAAACTAGGGATGGGGATAGTATAAAAATATTGATATACATCGTATCTGTATGTATGATACATGTCGACATTATTGAAACTGTAATATCGACATGTAGATATATTCATCGATATTTTTAATTTACAGGAATTTCCAAAAAACTTATCAAAGTCACAGAGATGAATTTAAATACCGATGAATACTTTATTATACCCAACATTAAACAATAAAAGGCACACAATGTACGATAAAATCACTTATTTACAAAAAAACAAAAACTAACTAATGAAACCAATAATCATGACCGATTGTCATTAGTAGAAATCTTTGTTTCATAAATACCCTGTCAATCTGCTTCTGTTATCTGCCACAACCAAGTTTGCTAAGGAAGCCATTCTTCCGGACGAAACAGAAGAGACCTGGCATATAAAGTATTTCTGAGCAACTTCTGACAAAACAGGTGTGACTAAACGTTTCAGATAACAGAATCCATTTTCCCTCTGATACCAGTGCAGTAGAGTGTGTGATATTTGTACAGATTGTAAGTCAGTTTTATAGTGTGTCTACCTTTTCAGGATTCAGGCAGTCAGGGGGTAAGAGAGGCGCACATTCTGCCTCATAGCTGGGAGCCAGGAGTAATAATTTCCACAATTCTCATACAGTACTGTCGCCACATGTTTGCATTTTCCATGTTGTACCTGTCATTTGCAATGGTAGAAATGACTCACAGAAGTAACAAAGCACTAAGCACTCCGTCTTCAGGCCACGAGTGGCCTACCGAGACCATCCGACCGCCGTGTCATCCTCAGGGGAGGATGCAGATAGGAGGGGCGAGGGGTCAGCACACCGCTCTCCCGGTCGGAATATGGTATTCTTGACCGAAGCTGCTACTATTCGGTCGAGTAGATCCTCAATTGGCATCACGAGGCTGAGTGCACCCCGAAAAAGGGCAACAGCGCATGGCGGCCTGAATGATCACCCATCCAAGTGCCGACCACGCCCGACAACGCTTAACTTCGGTGATCTCACGGGAACCAGTGTATCCACTGCGGCAAGGCCGTCACAGAAGTAACAAGCTTAGATGAATATACAGGATGGATAAATTCATTTTCAAATATGGTGCACATTTGTGGTACTGAATATGAAATTAAATTAAGCCTAGTATAAGACATTTTTTGTTATCAGACTGTAAACATTGGTATTACTTGCAATGGGAAAGAAATCTGCTGATGAGAACTATAGTGCCGATGAATCAGGAAAAGGCAGACAATAAAAACACCACTTCCGATGTTTAGTGTTAAACTATTGTTAATCTATACACTGACAAATAAGATATCGTCGCTATACATCAATATTATGTTGAATAAATATATCTGCATTTTCTGCCCATCCCTAAAAGAAACTCTGTCGATCGGTTGTGGATACAGTACTACAAAACCTGACCATTTCGCAGGAGTAGTAGTCTATGACGACGTCGTGAGAATGGCCGGCGTTCCTCGCCACTTGCTTTTACAAGCTGAAGAAATACCGGGAGGGAAAAGCGCCGTGTCACGGCGCGCTAGACTACTGCCAGCCACGCCGCCGTGGCCGGTGCGGGTCGCTCTCAGGCACGCGTGTTGTGTCTGGCCTGCCGCGTGACCTCACGCCGGGAGCAGCGATGCCGCCGCCCGTGGGGTCCAACGTGAGAACCAACTGCTCGCGCTGCCGGAGGAGCGTTTACTACTTCAAAACCTTAAACATGGCAGCAGTCAACAACAGTCGAATCATGGATGCAACGAGAATCACACAGTCAACCAGTTGCACGTCAAAAGTTTATTCGGACCTTTACCTAGGTAGACTGGCTTAGGAAAAGTGACTTAACATGTGATAATGGAAGCAAGGCTGAAGAAAAATCAAGACACGTTCAAAGGATCTGTAGACCTTGAAAAAGCGTTCGACAATGTCAAAAGCCGGCCGCTGTGGCCGAGCGGTTCTAGGCGCTTCAATCTGGAACCGCGCGACCGCTACGGTCGCAGATTCTAATCCTGCTTCGGGCATGGATGTGTGTTATGCCCTTAGGTTAGTTAGGTTTAAGTAGTTGTAAGTTCTAGGGGACTGATGGTTATAAATGGTTCAAATGGCTCTGAGCACTATGGGACTCAACTGCTGTGGTCATAAGTCCCCTAGAACTTAGAACTACTTAAACCTAACTAACCTAAGGACAGCACACAACACCCAGCCATCACGAGGCAGAGAAAATCCCTGACCCCGCCGGGAATCGAACCCGGGAACCCGGACGTGGGAAGCGAGAACGCTACCGCACGACCACGAGATGCGGGCAGGGGACTGATGACCTCAGACGTTAAGTCCCATAGTGCTCAGAGCCATTTGAACCATTTGACAATGTCAAAAGGCGCAACATGTTCGAAATCCTGAGAAAAATAACGGTGAAGTGTAGGGGGAGACGAGTAATATACAATATGTACAAGAACCAGGATCGAACAATGTGAGTGGAAGACCAAGTACTAAATGCTAGGATTAAAATGGGTGTAACCCAGGGATATAGTCTTTCGCTCCTATTTTTCACTGTGTACATCGGAGAAATAATGTCTAAAATGAAATGTTCAAGAGAGAAATTTAAATTCAAGGCGAAAGGATGTCAGTGATAAGATCTAATGGTTCAAATGGTTCAAATGGCTGTGAGCACTATGGAACTTTACCTCTGAGGTCATCAGTCCCCTAGAACTTAGAACTACTTAAACCTAAGTAACCTAAGGACATCACACACATCCATGCCCCAGGCAGGATTCGAACCTGCGTCCGTAGCGGTCCCGCTGTTCCAGACTGTAGGGCCTAGAACCGCTCGGCCACTCCGGATAAGATCTAATGATCACAGTGCTATCCTCAGTAACAATGAAGATGAATTACAGGACTTGTTGAATGCAATGAAGTGTCCAATGAACAGAAGGCCGATTGAGAGTAAATCGAAGAAAGAAGAAAGTAATGAGAAGCGGCAGAAATGGAAACAGAGAGACATTTAACAGTAAACGGTGACCACGAAGTAGATGAAATTAAGGAATTCTGTTACCTAGGCAGCAAAATAAACCGTGGCGGACAGAGCAAGAAGGACACGAAACGCAGAACAGCACGGGCACAAAAGGCATTCCTCGCCAAGAGAAGTCTACTAGTGTCAAATGGTTCAAATGGCTCTGAGCACTATGGGACTCAACTTCTGAGGTCATTAGTCCCCTAGAACTTAGAACTAGTTAAACCTAACTAACCTAAGGACATCACACACATCCATGCCCGAGGCAGGATTCGAACCTGCGACCGTAGCGGTCTCGCGGTTCCAGACTGCAGCGCCTAGAACCGCACGGCCACTTCGGCCGGCTCTACTAGTGTCAAAAGTAGGTCATAACTTGAAGAACAAATTCCTGAGAATGTATGTTTGGAGCACAACACTGTATGGCAGTGAGACATGGACTGCAGGAAAACCGGAAGAGATAAGAACATAAGCATTTGCGAGGCCGTACTACAGAAGAATGTTAAAAATTAGGTGGACTGATAAGGTACCGAATGAGGAGGTTCTCCAGAGAATCGCCAAGGAAAGAAATATATGGAAAACATTGATAAGAAGAAGCGACAGGATGATAGGACATCTGTCAAGCCATCAGAGAACAGCTTTCATGGTACTAGAGGGAATTGTAGAAAGTAAAAACTGTAGAGGAAGACACAGATTGGAATACGTCCAGCATATAACTGGGGACATAGGTTGCTAGTGTTGCTCTGAGATAAAGAGGTTGGCACAGGAGAGAAATCCGTTGCGGGCTACATCAACCCAATCAGAATACTGACGACAAAAAGAAAAGAAAGAAAAGAATAAAGCCATATGACTAGGTCGTAGCATTTATATGGATCATTTTATTGTTGACTAAGCGATATGTGACGCATCAATTTATTTTATATTTCCACTGTATGTAATTTTTGATGGTATTTTGTGCTCAAAAAATGGTTCAAATGGCTCTGAACACTATAAGACTTCTGAGGTCATCAGTCCCCTAGAACTTAGAACTACTCAAACCTAACTAACCTAAGGACATCACACACATCCGTGCCCGAGGCAGTATTCGAACCTGCGACCGTAGCGGTCGCGCGGTTCGAGACTGTAGCGCCTAGAACCGACGTGCAAATGGTTGGCTTTACGAGTCCTACTATATCCTTTACCAACTCCGCAGCATAGCTGGCCTTACTTAGTGCGGAAAACACCGACTGCATAACACATATACTGATGCATCAAAACATTAAAACCACTGGCCATCGTGAATTTGAATGCCAACTGGTGTTGACAAAGGCAGCTGACGCGATAAGGAAAGTATGTAAACGGAGCAGAGAGACAAATGAGGAAATGGAAAAAACCAATTTGACAAAAGATTATTTAATCCTGGCGCCTTGAACGAGCATCATGGAAACGGTCAATCCGCTCGGCTGTTCTCGTGGTACTGTCATTAGAATCTATGGAAATTAATTGAAGAACCACAACCAGTTGAAGTGTGGGCTGTCTACACATCTACATCCACGTAATCACTCTGCTATTCACAATAAAGTGCCTCTCTCTACCGTTCGACTCTCGAATGGCGCGCGAGAAAAACCGAGCACTTAATTTTTTTTGTGCGAGCCCTGATTTCTCTTCTTTTATCGTGATGATCATTTCTCCCTATGTAGGTGGATGCAACACCGTCACAGAACGCTGATTTTGAACGTTCGCCCGCTATTTAAAGCAGGCTAGACTGTGATCTGTGAGGATTTTAACTACACAGTGGAGTGCTGGAGGCGCACAAGTGTTTTGGAGTGCACCGTGGTTTCCATTTCACGACCGAACGGACCTTACTTTCGGAATACGCCTCGTATTAGGGCTCGTGCGTAGGCATATACACAGTCGTTTTTCCTCCCTTCATCTGCGAGTGGATCGGTAAACGAATTGACTAGTAGGGCTACAAGGTACCGTCCACCATGCACCATACTGTGTCTCGCAGCGTATATATGTAGATGCAGATGTTTCCCTACTTACACAGATTACTTCAGTTGCGTTTTTCCCGTCATTATGCTTCTTGTATGTACGAATGATTCAGTCATTTGTTTTGTCAACGACTTTCCAGCAACAAAAACTGACTACTCCTCAAATGACAAGGCGGATGTGACTTTTTCCAATGGTTCAGCAAGTGGATGTAACCTTTGAGACCATGCCCTCTCTACGCTCAAGCGCAACTTTCCCAGCGTCTACCGCTTAGGGCTCTCGAGCAACCCAAAAGATGCGGATGGAAGGCCTCACTCATTCCACATCCCTGAGATGGGGCAAAATGCCCTACATTTAGTTGACAGAAACCTGGTACCAAGGTGGAACAGCACTCGCGGAAAGCTCTTGTGTATGTAGTACTTTATCTATATTTGGTGTACTTCTAAGAATTCACAAATCCTTACGCCGAATGGTAGACGGATACATTTCCGTGATAATTGCAGTTCGACGGTTAAATTTATTGTTTTTAATTTTATTTGTTCCTTCACTAGTACTTTATGGGCGTGTATTAAACGAAAAAGCTATTTGATGGCTGCTGGAGGGGAGATACTGATGGATGAGGAAACTAAAATTCACTTTAAGACAAATTAAGAAGAGAAACAAACAACACACACGGAGTTATCTGAATGGGATGGAAATCGATAGATGTGGCATACATGTACAGGCAATCAAATCATTGCAATTTCAGGAAAATTGGATGATTCATTCGAGAGAAAGACTGTCACAAATTGAGAAAGTCAGTAACGCGTTGGTCCTCGTCTGAGATGATCGTATGGTACTGATGGCCTGGAGTCCTCACCGGGAAATTCGGCCGGTGAGTTGCAGATCTTTTTAGTTGATGCCACACTGGGCGACTTGTGTGTCGAAGATGATGTAATAACGATGAGAACAAAATAACGCCCTGTCCCGAGCAGAGAAAATATCCAACCCGGCCTGGAATCGAACCCGGGCATCGAACCCGGGCCCGTTGCATTGCAGCCAGACGCGCTAGCCAATCAGCTAACTGGGCGGACGTTTCTGGCTCTTATGCAAACAGTTATTCGGCTTGGCCTTGATTCACGGATTTGTTGGATGACCACCTGAGGGATATTGTGCCAAATTCTGTCCAATTGGTGCGTTAGGTTGTCAAAATAATTAAGAACTGGTTGGAGGGCCCTACTCCAAATGCTCTCAGTTGCTGATAGATCCAGCAACCTTGCTGGCCAAGTTAGGGCTTGGTCAGCAAGAAGACAGGCAGTAGAAACTCTCACCGGGTGCGGTTCAAATGGTTCAAATGGCTCTGAGCACTATGGGACTTAACATCTATGGTCATCAGTCCCCTAGAACTTAGAACTACTTAAACCTAACTAACCTAAGGACAACACACAACTCCCAGTCATCACGAGGCAGAGAAAATCCCTGACCCTGCCGGGAATCGAACCCGGGAACCCGGGCGCGGGAAGCGAGACCGCTACCGCACAACCACGAGCTGCGGACTCACCATGTGCGGACGGGCATTATGTTGCTGAAAAGTAAGCCCAGGATGGCTTGCCATGAAGGGCAACAAAACGGGGCCTAGAATATCGTCGATGTACCGCTATGCTATAGGGTTGTTGAGGATGACAACGCAAGGGGACCTGCTATGAAAAGATATGGCACATCAGACCATCACTTCTGGTTGTCACAGCGTACTGCGGGCGAAAGTCAGGTTGATATCCCACCGCTGTCCAGGGCATCTCCAAACACCTCTTTGGTCTGGAATCTCATTTAACAGAGTAGAAGTGTCTTCACTGACGGATTCAGCTTCCAATTGAGCCCCTATGGCCAGAGATTTTGTCGATATAGCGCCCAGTTGGACAGCGTTTGGGTCAATATCCCTCAGGGGGACAACGAATAACTATATAAGTCATTGCCAAGCAGAATAACTGCTTGCATATGGGCCAAAACTGAAACAACACATTATTGACTTTCTCAGTTTTTGAAGCTTTTTCTCTTGAATAAATCGCCCAATATTTCTGAGATTGTAATCATTTGTTTGTCAGTACATGTACATTAGCCTACATCTACCGATTTCCACCACATTTGTGTGTGTGTGTGTGTGTGTGTGTGTGTGTGTGTGTGTGTGTGTGTGTGTGTTTGTGTGTATTATAATCACTCGTGTTAGTTTCAAACAAAGAGTCGGCATAATCATCTACGACTGAAGCAGCATACGATGAATCAACAGTCACCGCTGCGGAAATTAGCGACATCGCCGCTGAAAGTAGTTTTACGGATACTGTCAGCGATGCCTCGTGAGCAGCCATTGTGAAAATTTTGCACGTTCGGTTTCTGTTGTTCTAAATAGGCACTTCACTCCGTGGCGCGTAAAGTCGTGTAATGTATGCGGGTACTGGAGTGTTTGCTATTGCTGCCTCAGTTCACTGCTTCTAGGGTGTCGCCACCGTGCCAGGTTACCAGTTTGTATTGAGATCTAAACATTAAATAACTTTTTCCACGTCCGATGAAGTAAGACGGAGGTTCATGCTATTCTCTGTGCATGCTTTCGTCTCCCTCTTCCCGAAGACAGAGATGATGCCAGAGCGGTTGGAGATAGTTCGTCTCTGAAAGCAATAAGACGCTTGTTGTTAAGTGTACCATCATCACATATTCGTAGTTACAAGAATGCATACTGAACCGGCGGCGTACTTACCATTAGTATATAAGAAGAGATCTATCTAAATGCAAGAAAATATTCGGAATAATGTTATGAACCAAGGAAAATAAAAGCACGAAGGGAATTTGGAAAGGTATTCTGTGTCTTCTGTGTGTTGTAAATACAACGGAATTTTATTTATAATTAATTGTGGCAATGGTGGCTAGGTTTAGCAGTTGTAGCTGTGTGGAATAATTAAAAGTATTTTGCTGCTACCTGTCACATTTATTTATATTCTGTTTAATTTAAGACATTGCACCGTGTTTCCAGCACCTTTCATCATCAGTGTGCCACACGATTACCACACTGTAAGAACTGATGAAAAACTATCCGCATACCGCACAGGCTGCGGTATCTATGACAGCAACGAGTCACAGCTCCACCACAGCAGACGGCAACATTGGACATTAGTTTCTGGCCACCCACTGCCAGACCTCTCCCTCTAAAACCGCCAATAGGCGCTCCAGCAGCAGAACACTAAATAAAAGGGTTCTAGGTTAATTTAGATTAAAACATTTTCTCTTTAAATCAAATCTATATGGAAAACGCGTGACGATGAGCAAAACAGGCTCGGAACGCGTTGCTGTGTGTCATATTAAACATTAAACAAATGTGACTGGTAGCATAAAAATGTCAGTACTTAAGGAATTTTAAGTTCCGAGAAACATACTCACAAGTAACCATCGAACTATGCTATCTTTATCGTATTCTAAGTTCCAAGTTACGGGCGACACGGTTCATAACTATACAGGGTGTCCCAGGAGGAATCTTCATGTACATCTATATGGCTATTCTCCAGGTCACAATTAAGTGCCTGGCAGAGGGTTCATCGAACCACTTTCACACTATTTCTCTACCGTTCCACTCTCTAACAGCTGGAGAAAATACGAACACTTCAATCTTTCCGTGCTAGCTCTGATTTCTCTTACTTTATTAAATTTCTAATTTTCCCTATGTAGGTGGGTGTCAGCAAAATATTTTCACATTCGTAGGAGAAATGTCGTGAAAAGATCTTGCCACGGCCAAAAAACCCTTTGTTTCAATTATTGCCAATCCGAGGTACCATGTTTAGTAGACTTTTTTGCTCCGAATTGCAGTTTCCGTCATACCCCTGAATACTGACCATTCCTCCCGGAAAATCGTGTGTAATTTATGTGGGACAAGTAAAAGAAAAATACTACGAGCTGTTCATTGGAAAGACAATATAGCAATAGAAAAAAGGGAGAAAATCGAATACCTTACAGGTTTAGCGTGAGAGCTTGGCTGATTTGACGAGAATGAGCGCTTGAGAATAGGATTGTGATCTGGAAACCAGTAGTGAAGAAAGTAAAATAAAGAAAAAATGTAGCTGTGGTACTGTTATTCACAAAAAAGTCTTCAAATGTTCTCGCTTGTTAGTGATGAGTAGGCTAAAGTTTAAGAGACTGTCAGCCTACTCAGGAAGAATCAATGTGCAAAGGAGTGGGATGCGGAAATACTAAAGAATGAGCAGATACGACTGAAGTTCTCTGAAGCTATAGATGCTGTAATAAAAAATAGCTCAGTAGGCAGTTCAGTTGAAGAGCAGCTTACATCTCTAAACAAGGCAGTCACGGAAGTTGGAAAGAAAGCCGTAGGTACAAAGAAGGTAACTGCGGAGAAACCAGGGGTAGTAAAAGAAATACTTCAGTTGAATAACGAAAGAAGGAAGTACAAAAATGTTCAGGAACACAGGAATAAAAGTCACTTATTAATGAAATAAATAGGAAGTGTGGGGAATCTAACGTGAAATGGATGCATCAATAACGTGAAGAAATAGATAAAATAATGATGGTCGGAAGGACAGACTCACCATACCGCAAAAGTCAAAACAACCTTCGGTTAAATTAAAAGCAAGGGTAGTAACAATAAGAGTGCAACGGTAATTCCACTGTGAAATGCAAGGGAGACAGCGTGTAGGCGGAAACAGTACACTGATGGCCTCTATGATGGGTGGGCTTGTCTGATGACGTGACAGAAGAAGAAACAGTAATCGATATAGAAGAGAAAGGAGACCAAGTATTAGAATCAGATTTAAAAGAGCCTTGGAAGACTTAAGTGGAATAAGACAGAAGGGATAGATAACCTTCCATCAGAATTTCTAAAATCACTGGGTGAAGTGGCAACAAAACGACTGTTGAGGTTGGTGTGTAGAACGTATGGGGCTAGCGATATACCATCTGACTTTCGGAGAATCATCATCCACAGATTTCCGAAGAGTGCAAGTTCCGACACATCGAGAATTATCACACAATCAGCTAAACTGCTCATGCATCCAACTTGCTGACAAGATTAATATACAGAGGAATGGGAAAGGAAATTGAGGATGTGTTGGATGGTGATCACTTTGGCTTTAGGAAAGGGAAAGGCACCAGAGAATGAGTTCTGACGTTGCGTTAATAATGGAAGCAAGACTAAAGAAAAATCAAGACACTTACATAGGATTTGTCGACGCGGAAAATGCGTTCGAAGTTAGAAAGATAGCGGTAAGCTGTAGGGGAAAATCGGTTATATACAAACTGTATCAGAACCAAAGGGGAAGAATAAGAGTGGAAGACCAAGAACGAAGTACTCGCATTAAAAAGGGTGTTGGACAGGGATGTAGTCTGTCGGCCCTACTGTTCAAGCAATATATCGAAGAGCTAATGCCGGAAATAAAAGAAAGGGTTAGAGTGGAATTTAAATTCAAGGTGAAAGATATCAATGATAAGATTCGCTGATGACATTCCTATCCTCAGCGAAAGTGAAGAAGAATTACAGGATCAGCTGAATGGAATGGACAATTTAATGAGTGCAGAATATGGATTGAGAGTAAATCGGAAAAAGACGAAAGTAATGAGAAGTAGCGGAATTGAGAACAGCGAGAAACTTAACATCAAAATTTATGGTCGCGAAGTAGATGAAGTTAAGAAATTCTGATACTTAGGCAGACGGCCGCTGTGGACGAGCGGTTCTAGGCGCTTCAGTCCGGAACCGCGCTGCTGCTACGGTCGCAGGCTCGAATCTTGCCTCGGGCATGGATGTGTGTGATGTCCTTAGGTTAGTTAGATTTAAGTAGTTCTAAGTCTAGAGGACTGATGTTAAGATGTTAAGTCCCATAGTGCTTAGAGCCATTTGAACCATTTGAGACTTAGGCAGCAAAATAACCCATGACGGACGGAGCATGGGGAACATAAAAAGCAGACTAGTACGGGCGAAAAGGGCATTTCCGGCCAAGAGAAGTCTACTGGTATCAAACATAGGTCTTAACTTGATGTAGAAATTTCTGATAACGTACGTTTGGAGCACAGCACTGTAAGGTAGTGAGACATAGATTGTTCGAAAACCGAAACAGAAGAGAATGGAAGCAGTTATAAGGTGCTACAGAAGAGAGTTGAAAATTAGGTGGTCTGATGAGGTAAGAAATGAGGAGGTTGTCTGCTAAATCGGCGAGGAAAGGAACTGGCAAGAAGAAGAGACATCATTGTAGAACATGTTTTAAGACAGCAGGGAATAACTTCCACTGGACTACAGGAAGATGTAGGGGGTGGAAACTGAAAACAGAAATTGGAATTTATGCAGAAAATAATTGAGAACGTAGGTTGCAAGTGCTACACTGAGATGAAAAGATTGGCACAGGAGACGAATTCATGGAGAGCGGTAACAAACCAGTCAGAAAACTGACGGTCAAAAAAAGTGTAGAAGACGTAGTAGCTGTTAGTTCCTTCGACTATTACTCTCGAAAGGCCAACGGGTACCGTCGAGCAGCATTGGTTGCATAATCCGTCACCGCGGACAGTTCGTAGAACTGTAGGGGCCACGTGAGCCACGGAGCACTGCTCAGCCTGCAGGGCTCCTCGACCTTCTGGGAAGGAAGATGAGGTAACCGAAGACAGCCGGTCCAGTCACCCAGCGGCACCCTGACAAATACGAGCCCCCCCGCAGATGGCCAGATAGCGGGGGCGTCCCACAAATCTCAGTGTAACGTACGCGCCGCTCGGCGACGCCGGACGTCTACAGATCGCGGCCGTCGCGTCGGCCGCGCGAGGACGCGGGAAAGGTCAGGCGGCCGCGGCGCAGTGTAAACAAAGCGGGCCCCGGCAGGTAACGATCCGGCCGCGGCCCTTGCCCCGGCTGGCCGGCACGTAGGCCTGCCCGCCGTCCACCACGCCGTCTGCCGAACCTCCGCTGCGCCTCCCACCTTGGCCGCCGACCTCGAGATCCAGTCCGCCTCCTTCTTTGGCGGCGACTCGTGTTTTGTGTACTTTATGAGTAACCCGACCACCGTCTACCTGTCTGCTTATCAGGCGCGATGGCTCGTGATGACATTGGTCTTTCCCTCACTCTTCTTTGCTACGGAAAGCGAAGCATGCGACAGGAAGTGAAGCTTGATATACAACAAGCTCTACATCATCCATAAACTTATAACTATTCTATATAGTTCCGATTAATTATGACTTAAACCGTGTCCCTAAAATTTCCTGTTGTGCGAGAAAGGCATCTACTCCGAAGAATAAATGATTCGTAAACTGCAGGTACAGTTATAACCAAATCGCCAATGCCAATGCTCAGTAATTGCAGCGATGACGACAAGAAAGGAAAACTCGGTTAAATTAAATGAATATAAAATTGGGCTATATGCAATAACAGTGGTTAGTTAAATGTGGAAAATGTTATAAATTTAATTAATGAGTCAAAGAAAATCAACGGTCGCCAGCTCACTACATAAGCAAAATTTACTGTCTCTATAATTACTGTCTGTTAGTGCAGAGAAATTTACGTGAGATGGGTTGGTCGGTTGGTTGGTTTGGGGTATAAAGGGGCCAAACCATAATGTCATCAGTCCCTTTACGGAAGAATGACTGGTTTTGTTGCAAGGCAAAAACAGCTCGAAATTGGTAAATATTGCCCTAGCGTAATTTCAAACGGATATTTCACAGTGAACAGTTACCTTTCAGTTAATTAGCAATTCATGGAATTCAATTAGTAATCCTCATCACGAGTAAACAGTTACGTAAATGCAAAAATTTCCTACGTCACTCACTGTAATGCTTATTATCTTTAATTTTACTCATTCATTCCTGAATGCTGTTTTTAGCTTGAAAATTATGGTAATGATACGCGTCATTCTGAAATCACTTTCCTGTGAGTTAAAGTTACGTAATTTGCAAAGTCAGCCGGCGCCGTCGCCGAGCGGTTCTAGGCGCTTCAGTCCGGAACCGCGCAACTGCTACGCTCGCAGATTCGAATGCTACCTCGGGCGTGGATGTGTCTGATGTCCTTAGGTTCGTTAGGTTTAAGAAGTTCTAAGTTCTACGGGACTGATGACCTCAGATGTTAAGTCCCATAGTGCTCAGAGCCATGTTTGCAAAGTCAAGATTTCGATTGTGAAAGGGTGGCAAAGTTCGTGATATGATTCTACTGACTTATTGGTTTCATGCAACTTCAACTTTTATTCTTTTCATTAACGACTGCTGCTAATCACTTTGTGCAATTACAACTATTATTTGCTCAAGACGATAACAAACATTTCCGACTGATTGCAGTTGCGTAAAATTGAAAAGCTTTTGATCCATGAAGAATACACAAAATAATCTCTTACTGAATTTGGCTCTGTTAAGTAGTGTCTTTCAAATTACTGTTTACTAGACTTGAGAACTTCTGTCAATTGCAGTCATGCAAATTATTCAACTTTTAATTACTATTATTTGTTTCATAAAACACTGCAACAGTTTCTCAATCATCAGGATTCCCTCGGATCATCAATAATAGATACGATGGTCACTACTTGGGTATTTTGTCTTAGGTAAAACTGAAGGTCAAAACTTTAGTGTAACTCGGTATTATTGAAATAGAAAATTAACCAGGACGATGGCTAGCCGCATACAATTCTGACCAAGTAATTAGTTGGGTCTTACTTCTGGTTGAGATGTCGTTGGTGCAATGTAACACATTGTACGTTGACATTGTATAGCACAGGCTACTCTTCTCGCAGCTCCTTAACAAATGAAATTGGGCCCTCAGTCCTCTTCACGTTGGTGTGCATCCTCTTGCAGTAATTATACTGCGCTTATACAATGTCATGTCCGCCCCTCGTGGTCTCGCGGTAGCGTTCTCGCTTCCCGTGCACGGGGTCCCGGGTTCGATTCCCGGCGGGGTCAGGAATTTTCCTGCCTCGAGATGACTGGGTGTTGTGTCGTCTTCATCATCATCATTCATCCCCATTACGGTCGGAGGAAGGCAACGGCAAACCACCTCCAATAGGACCTTGCCTAGTAAGGCGGTGCGGGTCTCCCGCAGCGTTCCCCTACGCTCTGTAAAGAAGCATGGGACTTCATTTCCATTTCCATATATACAATGTCATATACATCGCCCGCTCGCTCCAAACTATCAGTCGAGCCATTATATGCTATAGCACTAAGGCAAAAAAAAAAAAAAAAAAAAAAAAAAGACACTTGCAGGGTGACTCGACTCGACTGCCTCCATTAATTCTCTACTGCGTTCTCCTTTTGCACTGTACTGAACTACTTGCGCGCTCAGCGATAATGCAACAGCCAGTTGACTATACTCTCTGACAATATCGTATGGCTCCGCTAGCTTACAACTAACATTTCTTTAACTTTACAATGAGGAGACATTTATTTTGTCATACAGATTTTGATTCATAGAAAGATACACCGAAAAGCAAAATTGTAAGGAAAAGTTTTGGTTGCCCACAAAACTTTGTGTTACCAACTGTACGCCTCGGTAGTTGCGCCGTCAGAGAGGCAGACTGCTAAACACAAGCGCGCGGATTAGGTTCCCGGCCCATTTTCTTTTTTTTTTTTTTTTCGAAATTACCACACACGCCGTCCACACGTTTGTTTTTCACTTCGACATTTGACCAACAGCAAAACGCAGAACAACATTTGTGCTAAAGACAATTAAATATGATGAAGTGGTATTGCAATCGTTATGTGTGCTTGGTGCGGAAAATCAAAGTGCATACAGCAATTTTGTGCATGGGCACATCTCGAAAACCAACAATTTATAAAAAGAAAATCCTCTGTAAATTTGAAGCCTAACATGCCATCATATCTCACATCTTCCGAAACAAATTCTGCTGCCTCACTGACATCATATCCTCGTCTGGCCTTCCAAATTTCCTTTTCCTAAGTCCCTTATACCAAATCCTGGGATGATTCTTTTGAAGTGGACACACAGTGTGAAACATCCCTCCAAACTCCACGTTCTGTCATTTGTAACTCGCCTTATTCACAACTCGCCTACCCAAGGAATACACTTCGATTTTGACCTGCTTTGAATGTGTTGTAGTGTAGACCAAAATAAGACACGTATTTTTTTATACGTGCCCATGCGGCCATTTAGGGCGTGAAACAACCCCTTGAAAAAATGTGTTTAATGTTTCTGGATGAAGAGGTCTTCCTTTGAAATGGTAACAGATATAAAAAAATCAAACAATTTTGTTTTTCACTGCGACATTTGACTGACAGCAAAATTCAATCATTTATGATGAAGTGGTATTGCAATTGTTCGGTGTGCCTTGTGAGGAAATTCGAAGTTCATTCAGCATTTTTTTTTTTACCCGAACATTACTGCGCTACATCATTATTACCGGATTCACGATAATGTTACAATACTGTACAAGCTATTTCAAGTATAATGTAACAAAACCTGGAAAGATCAACTTGAAAATATCCACCAAATGTAAAAAAGAAGGCATAGATACAACACAGGGTATTTTTTTTTTATTTTGTACAATTCAAAGAAAATATGTACGCATAACAATATATGTAGAATATACGTTTATAACGTCTTTAACTGGGAGAGACTTATTAAAGAATCCAACACGACAATTGACGCTCAAGGGGACATATCGGGTACGAGTATAGTAATATAGACATATTTCTAGTTTATTCCCGCAAACGCGTCTTTGGAATAGCATTTCAACATACATGGTAGAATTTTATGTTAACAATGCTATACGTTTCACTATTAGTCAAATGTAGAAATGAGAAACAAAATGGTCGGGGTTTGAGATTTAAAAAAAAATGACTATTTCGAAAAATAGGGGTGAACCATTGTAACATACATTGAAAATCATAGAACTTTTATTTGAAGCTTCTTTTTTTTTTTTTTTTTGCATATCTGTTTATTCATTCAGAAATATTACGACTCAATTTTTTCAGAGGCCATATCGGTAGTTATAAGAAACTATGTGTTTCTTATTTTGCTCTGCAGTACAACATATTCAAAAGTGATTAAAATCGAAGTGTATGCCTTTGGTAGGTTTACTTGTAAGTTTATGATCACTCAAATCAAACTTTCTTACGCGTAGATACTAATTGTCCACCTTCTGTCACCTCCCCCCCCCCCACACTTCCCGGAATTTCACCTCCCCTCCCTCCCCCATAAACGTTCCATGTTCCCATCAAAATCCCTAACATACAATTGCTAGAACCACCCACCATCATCTTCCTTGCAGGTAACAAAATTAAGCACACAAATACAATTCGCACATCCTGTTCGGCGCCATCTGATATTTGATTTTCTTTCTTTCTTTCTTTCTTTCTTTCTTTGGGCCTTTGTCCCGCTTCAACGCGGGGTCGGCCGTGTTACTATTGATTTGGCAGTGTTAGTTGCAGAGGGTGGCCGGATGCCCTTCCTGCCACCTCCCCGAACCCCCGGGACGGAATTCGTGTACCCCAGCTGTCTGCGTCTAGTATAAACCATGGTATAGTGCGAACGTTTTCAAATGTCTGCGATCCGGTAACTGAGGTGGAACGTGGGGACCAGCCCGGTATTCACTTAGCGGGAAGTGAAAAACTGCCTGAAAACCACATCCAGGCTGGCAGGCAAACAGGCCATCGTCGTTCATCCGCCAGGCGGATTCGATCCAGGGCCGGCGCAGCTTCCCGAGTCCAGGAAGCAGCGCATTAGCGCTCTCGGCTACCCTGGCGGGTGCCATCTAATATTTGATGATTAATAAGAATTTTTGCAGCAAAGCTTGCGTGTTTAAATGCTTTTATTTTCTCAGTGACCGGTTTCGACAGAGTCTAGCTGTCATCTTCTGTTCTACTGGAAATAATGACTATGCATGAATCGCACAACCATAACAGGAGCAAAATCCATTTATAAAAAAAGATGCCACATCGTTTAATAAATGGAGTGTGCTCTCGTAATGGTTTTGCGATACACGCACAGTAATGTTATTTCTGAAAGATCGAAAGATAACAGATAGATTCTGTCGAAACCGGTCATTGAGGAAATAAAAATATTTCAATGCGCAATCTTGGATGCAAAAATCCTTATTAACCTCACAAACGCTATCACATCAACATCTCGATTGTTTTGTCTTACAACTGTTGCTTTATGTACCTGTTATTTGCATTTCAATCAGTGGGTCAACAGCGGTAGTTATGACGTTGGCAGTCGGCTGACAATAGGAGTAATTGAAATAGATAAAAATATAAATTAGTAAACATTTTCTGACAACACTGTGGAGGAGAAAGGAGACTTGCATGATTTATGCACAAGCCAGGAGGCAGAAGGAACCATAAACATGCTTCAACCATAAACATGTCAGTAGTTGAACATACATCAAAAATTGTTTTCCGCAGGGATCAATCTGCATCCCTTTGTGTTAGTATACGGTCATAGAATTCCGCTTAGCAGGTTGCGGAGGAGGAGAAGGAGTAAAACGGGGACGAGAAGCAACTTAGCTTTGCGATTACTAAACCGAGAAATCCCGGATCTAGTTATTCCCTAAATGAATGATTTAGTGGTGGTGGTTTCGAGAAAATTTATACTAACCATCCAGATTTAAACAGGCGCGTGACTCGCTTCAAAGTTCATGATGAAGAAGATTTTACTATGGAAAGGAACATGGGAGCTAGTGTTTGAAATCCTGTCGACGATGGGACCTGCAGAGAATAGTGCATTTCAAAGGGACGCCAAATCACCGACTACACTGCACATACCTCATTTTTGCTGTTTTTATTTACTGATAAAGAATGCATGCGTCTCGCACGTGCAAATAGAATATAGTCTGTTTCGTCTGAGATGGGAGAGATAAATCTAGAAACCAGTCGTATCAACTCAATAAAGATTTATGAAACATCTATGCTACAACTGCGTGATACTAGCTGAATCAGAAGACGTTCTACAAAGAATGCTGAAAAGCTGATAAAAATAGCTTAGGTGTGCTATAATAATCATTACAGAAATTCTTGCAGTGGCATTTACAGGAAGTTAATTCTATTGGGGATAATTACTTACAGCGGAGCTGTAGAACAGTGCATAAAAATCCTGTATCCTGGTTGTCTGTTATGTACACATACAATGATAATATTTGTAGTAATAATTTGTTGTTTTTGTATTTTAACCAAGAGGAACTTTGAAAACAGCACACAGTAGAACACGTTCAAAGGCTGCAAAGTAATGGCTCTGCAGACACTGGTTTTTTCATTTGTGTGCTGAAAACCAAGACAACCACCAGAAGAATAGAGCGCGATCCCTAGAAGTGCCGAGTAGAAACGTAATACTAGATATAAACAGAAACGAAGTGATCAGATAAAAACTAAATATTGTTAACTTCGGTAAATAGAAAGAATGGACGGAACTTCACTATCGACCACAAGCTGCCCTACAAGCCAAGGTACGAGAAAGAATAAATTCGACGGCCGAAGAAATTATGCGTGGACAAAGATTTTTGAGTACGGAATGAATCCCTGACGGTGACGAGTATGACAATGATGGTGGTAAACCATCTAACAATGTGTCAATATCATGATTTTTTCTTAGAATCGTTCAGTGACATTCGTGACTACCCCACAATAAACTCATTTAAAGAATATTCAGCCTTTATGTTATTGAATCGTTGTAGGTAAGCGATTCGTTGCGTGGAAAACCATCATTTCGGTGAAAGTGTTAACAAACAGTAAATACTATCTCGTCTTTGAGCTGACAGTGGAACATTAGAGGAGACTGGAGTAATGATATTCGGCAGTGTCAACGTTTATTTACTGACTACACAACAAGGAATGTGAGTACTTTTTAACGATGTAACCATTATAACTCAAAATCTGTAGTTTTGTTTATATTACGCAATGGAAGTTTTAGGAAAAATAATACAAAATTTACAAATAGCCTAATGTCACAAGCATACAATCAAAATAAAGTATATAATTTCCTCACATGCTAATTTATTGACTTCCTAGAGCAAATCTCACATAAATATCCCTCATGAGTGCACAAACCAGAGCAGTTTGAATGAACCCACAAACGGTAGTGTCTGCAGCGGTAGCACAGTTCGTCATCCTTATTTCTTCAGAATAAACACAAATGTCTTTTCCCTTTTCCGTCAGGCTTATGCAAGCTTCAGATTCATCTTCTTATTCTTCTTCTTCTGCTTCTTCTTCGTGACCCAGAGACATATTGATAGCAGATTGAAAAACTGCCCTTCTCATTTTCTTTTTGTTGTTCCTCGTTTTCTCCATTTCTACCATCAGTTCTCTCTTTACACTTCTTTTCTTCTTTATCTTTTCTTTTTTTATGTTTAGAACTCCGTTCTTTTTGTTTCTCTTTTTCTGTTTGCTTCAAGCTTGCTTTTCAATGGGGTCCAGATTAAAGTCTCTGAACATTGTTTGCTCTTGGTTAAATTACAGGGGTGGGCTGAACATGAACATCATCAGGCCGTACAGGCCTAGTGATACTTACAAATTATCAACCATCACTTCTTTGTTGACGTCTCTAGTAGTCATCACCTGAAGGATCTGTCACAGAAACGCCAACACACAATGTTATAGAGTCCATATTCTTTTGAAGGATGTATTCTACCAAGTAGTCTTCATCTGCGATAATATCCGGCGTTAATGGATGAATCGCAGTGTTTTTGAAGCCACTTGTTGCTTTGGCAATCGTAGTAATTGCATGAATGTTACTAGGAAGTTGGCAGTAAGTCGTATTTGTTGCCAGAGGTGATCATATCATTTACGACCGTTGGATGATCTCGCAATAAACAAAGATAACATAGCAGCATGTGACATCTGAACAAAGTGGTTAAAACTGTCTCCTTGTGAAGTCTTCGGCGACCGTCTATCAATGCGAATGGTGCCGCTGATGGAGCCGGCTTGCTCCCTCTATTCTCCAGCTATGAAGACCTCCGGGAGACTATCGACTACTGCCACAGGCCCCTGCTCTTTATGTCTGCCAGTCGTTGATCCTAAAAAATGGATCATCAGTTTGGGGACGCGCCAGCCTCAATTTCTTTGAGTGAATATTTCGTCTCTCGGCGTTACGACACGCCATAGTCGGCTGGACAGTTTCCCTATACAACACAAGCGCAAAACCCAAGACTCATAAAAAGTCCAAGGACTCGCGTAGAGTTCGGTTTAGGATTGACTCATCAGCGAAAACATAGGCAAAGAGGAAACTGCAACAGTCTCGTCGTTCACTGTCGATCTTGGACAGTTTCTTGCTCCACAATCAACACACGGCCTATACCAATTTTTTACTGCAACCAAACCAAGATATTTTAAGATGCATTCTTGTCACCAGACATTTCTCGAATAGTTTCTTTCGAATACTCTGATCTTATTGGTTTGGATAAAAATAACTGTTCATGGAAATTCTGAAAATTCTTAATTTCCGAAAAATGGGAACTAAAATGTTCAAACTGGGAATCTCGTTGTAGTAAAATCAGCTTGAACTAAATTAAACACTTGAATTTAACTATTACATCCAATGATCCATATAATGCCTTTTTGTATTTTTAAGCGACGAGTTACGTAATTTACGATAGTGATACACATCGCATTCACAGTCTAAAACAGTCGTGAAGAAACGTAGAATTGCGAGCTAGACGGACACAACTTTTGGATAAAGTAATATTTGGTAACAGTTACCTTGTTAGATTCACATACGTTGCGTTTCCCCAACGTGATATGCAAATTTTTCTTGTTGATGGCACTTCAGTAACGTATTTGTTAGTGCCGTTGTTTATCTATTCGAGAACCTTCTCTCAATCTCACTTACTCGCTCAGAATTATCCAAGATGCTCACTCATAAGCCTGGATCACAGCTGCGGTAGGCCGGCCGTTGGTGGCCGAACGGTTCTAGGTGCTTCAGTCTGGAACTGCGCGACCGCTACGGTCGTAGATTCGAATCCTGCCTCGGGCATGGATGTGTGTGATGTCCTTAGGTTAGTTAGGTTTAAGTAGTTCTAAGTTCTAGGGGACTGATGACCTGAGATGTTGAGTCCCATAGTGCTCAGAGCCATTTTTGAACAGCTGCGGTAGCTTCGCTGTGATTATGTAGACCAAACCGGCAGTCAATAAAGCTGTGATCTCCGTTGTGTCCGAAAGACATGTCATTGTTTACTTCGCATATGTGTTACAATTTAATTTTCTACCGCATTTACACTTCTGTCAGTAGTTATTTATATATCCAGACATATTAAGGTTTCTTTTACCTAAATATTAACGTGTTCCCCCTACATAAAAGTAAGTTAGGCGCTTGAGAAGGGAGAATATTCACGGTGAGCCTGTCTAGAAATAATGAATGGAAGTAGTTGTTGACAGAGACAATGATACAAGAAGAATTTCATCGACAAGATCTGATCGTTTATTAAATAAAATTTTTAATATGAAAACCTCCCTACATCGCAGTTTACATTATACAGTTTCGATTTCTTTCAACAATCATCTTCAAATACGTAAACAAGAAGAGGGAAAATAGTCTAAGAAAATTTTATACAGTAAAACAGAATATAAAAAAATGTGTAAAAGCTGAACAAAACATGTAAGGAGTGCCAACTCCAACTGTAAAAATTAACATATAACAAATCCACTAACATTGTCATATAGGTAATGTGTTGCTGTGATTAAGATTACCTAACTTTCCGATTGTATAAATGGGTTGAATATAATTTGGAAAACGTCGTCATTAGCAACAACCATTCAATGACAGGCATTCGTATTATGGGCCAACAAGACCAGAACAGTACACTGTTAAAAGCATCATCGAAACCAGGCCTGGCTATAAAGCTGCCAGAGCAATTCAAGACAAAAAATCTTAGAAGGCTTGTATTTATATCTAAGTAATTTTAATACTATAAAAATAACGAGGGAATGAAGTTAAAATTACAAGACAGGGAAGTTGTCTGATGTAATTAACTGGCAGCATCCCATGTGTCACAGACAGATCCTACGTAATTGTCAAATGACAAAAACATAAGATTTCAGAGTAACGCTAAAAATAAGAACAGCATACCACAATCTATCAAGTTGCTGGTATTAAGAAGGAAAACGGCCAGTAGCTAAGTTAAAAATTATGTCAAATACCCATTACAAGCAACGGTACAGTATATATTATAGTGATACAAATTGTAACAAGAATTTCCAGCTGTTCCAAACTGTAAGCAATAAACCAAAGATGACCTAATAATTTTATAAATGAAGCTATATGATCAATAGTCATAAAAGTAAGGATCTGGAATTCGGAGCTAAAATTGAACCAAACACTCTTGGAAGGAATACAATTGGAATTAAGGTAAACTGCTTCGCTTTTGCGGATTATTTCGCAATACTTTCAGAAAACCTGACAGAAGAAGTTACTCAAATAAACATTCTGGAAAAATTAGCAAACAGAACTGCTCTCAAAATTTCAGCTGAAAAAAAAAAACAAAATTCATGACAAATATAAAAAATGCACCAAAATACATAGAAACACAAATAGGTAAAATAGAGTGAGTATATAAATTTAAATATATTGCAGAAACTATACAACAGAATGGACTAGAAAAATCTGCAATAGATGTAAGAATTAACAAAATGGAAAGAGCATATGGTTTGACCAAAAATATTTACAACAAAAAATGTATGTCTAGTACAACAAAACTAAAACACTACAGCACAGTGGTACGACCAGAAGGTTTATATTGATCTGAATGCCTAACGATGAACTATAAGATGGACAAACTAGAGGTACTGGAAAGAAGGATTATTAGAAAAATAATGGGTGTAATGAAAACTGCAGATGGTTGGAAAATAGGAAGTAATGAGGAGATCTACAAAAATGTAGAGAAAATATCTGAAGTAATTGCCAAACGCAGATTAACCTTTTTTTGACATCTCTACCGAATGGATGGAAATAGACTAACAAAACAAATATTTCTGGAAGAACAAATCGACAATAGCATGGATTACAGAAGTAAGAAAAGATCTTGAAAGAAAAAACATCAAAGAATCAGAAATAGCAGAAAGAAACCGTTTTAAAAACAAAATACTAAATTTGGAAGGCTTTCAAAGCAGAAGAAATAAAAAATCGGGAACAACATGGACAGAAGAAAGGAAGAGACTTCATGGGGAGAAAGTGAGGGAATACTGGAAAAATAGGAAACAACAACAACAGAAGAAGAGGAACTGAAGTTGTTAACGTGATCCTAGTTGGTCAATACGATTGTAAAAAAAAAGCCGACAGGTGGCGTGAAAGCGATTGCGTTTACAAAGATTGACACAAGTAAGTAATAAACTTTATCGTACGTGAAATGTTTATACAAAATAACATGGTAGTGACTGACAAATTGAAGGTAATGTTTAATTTATACCTAATGAAATATCACATAGTACTAATTATAAAAATTATTTAACAGTATGAAAAACCAGCCCCAGTTGCAACTTGGACTGGTTTTTCGTTCTATTGATTAAGAGTAGTTGCTGACCCAAGCTACTCCAGCATGCTGGATGTTCGTTAAAAACTATTTATTCAGGTACGAAGAAAAGGCCCCTGTAAGATTTTGAATAAATAGGGTTAGCTTTTTGGTAGTTTCGATGAATGTTTACAGAGTTGAATTCTACCAAACCGACGGTGCTGTAGTTTTTGTACACTGCGTAAATGACGTAGTATATGGTAGCGTCGGTACGGAAAGAAACACGAATTAACGTGTGAAAGAAACGGAGAACCGGCGGCTTTTCTTTGTGTTCTGTTCGTTTTTTATTTGGCACTTAATTGGAACCGCACATCGTTCAGAGTTAGTCCATTACATTATACATCTCTAAGGGAGGACGACGGTTCAATCCCGTCTCCGGCCATCCTGATTTAGGTTTTCCGTGATTTCCCTAAATCGCTTCAGGCAAATGCCAGGATGGTTCCTGTGAAAGGGCACGGCCGATTTCCTTCCCCATCCTTTCCTCACCCGAGCTTGCGCTCCGTCTCTAATGAACTCGTTGTCGACGGGACGTTAAACACTAATCTCCTCCTCCTCCTCCTATACATCTCTAAAAAATATAAACTGAATTTTATAAGTAAGAACAATTAGTTGATTGCGTAACTTCTGCTCTTTTATCTGTATGTAACCAAAACAACTGCATTTGGTGTAAATACAGTTTACATGCTCAAACACAAAAAATCTATACAGTTATTGTTGTTTCTTATACTCAACTGATCGTTCTTCGTCATAATCAAAGGCAAAAGTTGCCTATTATTATTGATAAATGCGAAAGTTGTTTGTAAATAACAGAAACAATTTCATATAAGCTCGAAGAAATATTGAAGTGATTTTTGAGTTTTTGCGCTGTTCTTTTTTTAAACTTTACCTTTTTTGAGGAAATTTTTTAGCATTATATGATAAATCTGTATTTTTGTTTATTTTTTACTACAGCGTTCCTCTGTTTTATGCAACAAATCAACTGTTTTCGAAGAAACCCGGAATTAAACATTGATAAATTCAGTTTTGCTATAAATACAGGGAGATTACGTAGAACATAAATATTCCATAGGATAGGCGGCCGGCCGGTCGGTGTGGCCGAGCGGCTCTAGGCGCTTCAGTCTGGAACCACGCGACCGCTACGGTCGCAGGTTCGAATCCTGCCTCGGGCATGCATGTGTTTGATGTCCTTAGGTTAGTTCGGTTTAAGTAGTTCTAAGTTCTAGGGGACTGATGACCTCAGAAGTTAAGTCCCATAGTGCTCAGAGCCATAGGCAGCCCTTTATATCCTGACAAAGTCTCTAGACGGTTCACCGGTTCCCGTTTCTAGGCTAATCAAGTGTGACACCGATCGCATACGCACCAAAGACATCGACATTAGGTAACGTTCGAAAGGTACACAATGCACCTAACGTGCAGGAAACGTGGTTACTGCCTTAACTGACCATGACTGTCAGGAAATCTACGGTGGTCTACGCTTATTTTTGATAGTCTAAGGTAGTCTACGGTAATTTTACAACCCTAGTGGTTGTTAATCTGCGATCGAACAGCTCCCGGCAGGGGCTGAGAGTGCGCTGCCGTCGACCTACCTGTAATTCTGAAAGCAGAACTTCTCTTGCTTCACGTGAGGTGGTACCCACCACATCATCTGTCTTCTTATCGTGAGGAATTTTTTCACCATTCATTGTAAAAACTGTATGAATAATAATATATTCCTGCTATTGTAACTATATGACAAAGTGGTTACTTTACCTTTCGTATATACTTATATTTCATTGATGATTACTCAATCACTGGTCGTCTTTTATGGTTAATAAACTAAAAAACTAAACTCCACCCGAAACAAGTAAGAAGGCACAACGGTACCGACCGGCCGCCGTGTCGCCCTCAGCCCACAAGGGTCACCGGTGTGAGTGTGGAGGGGCATGTGGTCAGCACGCCGCTCTCCCTGCCGTATGTCAGTTTCCGAGACGGGAGCCGCTACTTATCAATCAAGTAGCTGCTCAGTTTGCCTCACAAGGGCTGAGTGCAGCCCGCTTGCCAACAGCGCTCGGCAGATCGGATGGTCACCCACCCAAGTGCCAACACAGCCCAACAGCGCTTAACTTCGGTGATCTCTCAGGAACCGGTGTTACCACTGCGACAAGGCGGTTGACCTTTTATAGTTAATCCCTTATTGTATTTCACTAGGTATAAATCAAACATAACTTTCATTTTTATAAACTAGCCGTCTGAAGCGCCGCTGAGGTAGAAGGTGACATCGCAGGACGCCATGCTTTTTTGTCATCACAGAGGAAGTCTGTAGGCCCCTTTGAGCCCAATTTCATTCTTCTGTCCCTCAAAGGGGATAAATGACGGGGTTTAAAAAAAGTGACCCTTCAGTTCTTTTGCGCAGTGTATATCCTCTGCAAGGGTAGTACAGCGTATGGCAGAGGGTTTATCGATTTTCTATCCTACTCCATTCGTGTTTTGAGCAAGCCTAATCTGACTTACGTTATTTACGTGGCGTGATGTGCGATAGTTCTTCAAATACGGGGTACCTAAACGTATCCGACCGTGTTTCGCGAGAATTATGTTGTCTGTCTTCCAGGTATTCCAATTTATGTTGCTCGACCACTTCTGTTGCACTTTCGTATGAGCTGTACCGACGAGTTACAACCCTAGCAACGCACCTATGAATTCGTTCGGTGTGATGAGATGACCGTAAAAGATTCGGAGTAGATTTAAATAGTACTGGTTTGGACGGAACTATGAAAAATTTTCCAGTTAAATGGACTGAGTGGCTAAATGGAAAATGTAGATACTACTAAATCGACAGTATCCATTACGATGTTGCATTTTTAAGTTTCTAATCGGATCGCAAGGATTAAAGCTGAGCTACTCGGTAACAATTGCTGAGTAATAACAGGTCTCACTAATGGAACATATTGTTTTGAAAGTCAATGTTAATACTATGAGTGAATAAAGTGACGTACCGGGGCTGTGACAGTCACAAGGTGCTCTGTAATGAGTGGCCGTTTTACTTCCGTGTAATTAATGGACGTACGCGAAAAGAAACTTCTTGAATACTAGCTTTATCACCTTTTTCTTAATGTCCTTCACAGATGTGACCTGAATGGTGCAAATAAGCGGTAGATTTTTTAAAGAAATCGTCAGCGTGGTAAGGACTGTGCCTCTTAAATGTCTCGAATCTGATCGATTATGGTGATTTTTCAGGACGACGTAACATACTGCAGACATACATCACGCTTCCAGTAGGCGGAGCTTTGAGCCTGTAAATATTTCTCCTCCAGGAGGAGTATTTTAGGAACTCGTAGTCCTGAAACGAGAGTAATGGCAGGGACAGAGCAAAGATAGGGATAGAATATTGCTCGCGATCCTTATGCATGCTATTGGTCAGCTATTTTCGTACAAGGAAAAGTAGACGGTATTCCCCAGCCACCATCACTTACAGGTAATTTAGCAAACACGGTAACAGGAACATTTTTAAAACTGTAGTCATAGAAGAATGTCTTTGCTTGTATCTGCTGATATGGACCTGCTATCAGAACAGACGCGTCCATAAAGGTCATAAATAGTCCTTTTCTGTGGAGACAATACAGACGAATGCACAGAAGTTCAAATATGTAGACTGTGACGTACACAAGTACTTCGCTACAAGGTGTAAGGTGAAAAGAAGTCTTTTCAATATGTTCAAAACGCGTGTTCCGGTTTTTAAATCAGCTAAGCTTTATCAATAAATACTAAGTATGCATTGGAACAAATACAATTATTGCGAAATGAGATCTGTCTACCCGTAGCCTGTGGATGGCATATGACTGTCAATGTAATAATAAAAGCGAGTGTGTCTCGTATTACATTCCGTTACACTGTGGTACTGTAGTGAACGCCTTCGCAAGTCACGGAGCACGACATCTACTAGAGCGCATTATCTGCTGCATTTTGATTCTGTGAACAGACAGAACGAACTGTGTTTCACATGATCGTTATTTGTGGAATCCTTGTTGATTCCTTCAGAGAAGATTTTCAGTCTCTAGAGAGTCATAATACGCGACTATGAAATTTGAGGGAGGATCGGAGAGTAAAGCGCAATAATTTTTTTCTCCCTGCTGCTGCAGCTGGAATGTTGAAATTTCACGATGATGTAGTTTCAAGTTTGTGCTGCAGAGGTATTTTGTTTTCATGTGCAGCTCTAGCGAGAGAAGCCAGAACTACGAAACAAACGTGTCGCGCATGTTACTATCGTCAACTTGTGAAGAGCAGCGAAGTGTAGTTCAATATTTGTGGGACCAAGGGCATAAACCGAATGAAATTCGTAAGGACGTACGTGGCATGTATGGTTGCGCTGTATGGACCGTAGCAATGTCTTCAGCTGGTGCATTCTTCCAAGAGGGCCGGGTGAACGTTAGTCATCCCCCACGCTCTGGGAGGCCGGTAACAGCTGCAGAGCCATCGAGGCAGCAATTTTGAACTACCGGCGTGTGCAACTGCAAACCTTATCACAGCAGTTCAGCATTTCCTGTGGTGCGGTGTACGATATTGTTCATTACACGTAGAAATATAGTAAATTTAGTCCTCCTTGGCTGCCTACGAACCTGACAGACAACCACAAGTTCCAGCGAATGGCGAACGATGACAACCTTGGATTGTTTAACGCGATATGTCGCAGAAGGGCATGACATTCTGAAAGGAATCGTCATTGATGATGAGTCGTGGCCGTACCACTACACACCCGAAATCAAGTAGGCTCCTGTGATGTGAAGCCACACTGATTCCGCAGAACAAAAAAAAATCAGAGTGACTCAGTCTGCTAAGAAAGTGCGACTGATAGTCTGCTGGGATATGCATGGTGTGTTACTGGCGGAATTTGCTGAACAGGGGAATGCTACAGCCTACATTAAAACCAAGTTGCGTCGTGCCTTTAGTGACAAAAGCCAGAGAAGTTATGCTGACGGTTGAATTTTCTCATTTGAGAAGACCGAAGGCGCGATCAATTTTACTTGCTAGAAATATTCAGCAGGGAAGATCGCATAAATATTCCTTTATTCAAAACAAACGCTTTCGACAGACTTTGCTGTCGTCCTTAGGACTTCAAAAATCTTTTTTAATGAAACATGTTCATTTCACGTTGGACCTCACGCCAAGTCGTCATGTGGATAAAAGTCAGCATATTATAAAATGTTTGTCGTATCTGAAATATAGTTTCGTCAAATGTCCATGTCCACCTATATATCGCTCACAGATGCTTGTTTCATCACAGAAACACAGTACACAGTAGTACATCTGTTTACTTAAGCTGTGGATTTTTAATGTTTAGAGCATGTCCAGGTTATGTAAACGGATGTGCTACCGTGTACTGTGTTTTTCGATGAAACAAGCATCTGTGGGCGATGCATGTATGGGCATGGCCGTTTGAACAAGCTGCTTTATGTTTTTAAATATTTTACTTATAACAAACCTTTTATCATGTGCTGATTTTTATCCACATGACAACTTTGCCGTAATTTCAAGCAGTTTGGCTTGTCTGTTAGCACTGACAGCTCTACGCAAATGCCGTTGCTCTCGGTCGTTAAATGAAAGCCGTCGGCTAATGCGTTGTCTTTGGTGAGGGATAATGCCTGAAATTTGCTATTCTCGGCACCCTCTTGAGACTTTGGATCCCGGAATACTGAATTCCCGAGCGATTTCTGAAATACAATTTCTCATGCGTCTAGCTTCAACTACCATTCCGCATTCAGTCTGCTAATTTCCGTCGTGAGGCCATAATCACGTCAACATCTGTTGACGTGAATCACCTGAGTACAAATGACAGCTCCTCCAACGCACTGCCGTTGTATACGTTGTGTACGGGTTGCTACCGCCGACTATGTATGTGTGTATCGTTGTCTCGTGAACTACGTCACCTCGGCGTATTTTTTGGAGGGCGTTAGCGAGAAAAAAAATTATAAAAGGTCTAAAATTAAGTGTAAAAACTGTCAAAACTCGCTATGTGCTCTCATTCTCAAATACTGGATGAATGAACTCTGGGTAATTTGTACGCCATGGGTTACGCTGCCTTAGGACATATTAAAAGTTTCTATATTTAATACTAGATCAGTCTGTTAGACATTCATTGAGTAGATTATGACGGCATATTTCATTTTTAAATTCGGTCAGTAATTACACAAAATACTGGAAATCAAATTTTTGTGCCCCTGGAAGCCCTTGGACAGGCAAAGTAAACATGTATTAACAAAACAACAGTGCACGAGTATCATGTAACACGATTCAACTTTTTGGTGAACCAAACAACTTTTGATAAATGAACTATATGAATAACGCTCAGAATTGTGTAAAATATGGTATGTTCTAACACGACTTAATTTTAATTCCCAGTTTTGAGATAAAATATTCTGTAGGAAATTTTGCAAGATCTATTTATGTAATTATGATAGAATGTTGTAATTAAAGGAAAGTGTGAAGAATATGACAGATTACATTATTTCAAAACTTGGTCATGATCGGTCCATACGTTTTCTAGTCTGAGGAAAGTGAATTATAGAGTGATTTCAGCAGACGAAAATTCAGGCTGGGCACAGGTAAACCGCCAGAGCTGCCGCAAAACGGATGGAACCAAAACCAATGGTTTACAGTATTTTCATATCCGAAGATGCGAATAGGAGACTTTTGGAGAAGCTGCGGATGCGATCAGCAGTTTTTTTACCCCCACAGACTTTTACCTGGGATGGTAGAAGCCCACTTCTTTTCCACATGCACCTGCAATCAACTCAAAAATGGAAAAAAAAGAGAAAATAGAACAGAAGAAGACCAATAAAGCTGCAGAAGAGCACATTGTTCCACATACTCTACACAGAATCTTATAGATATGCATCGTACATTAAATCTGTACTAGCAGAAGTGAGCGAGTTAGGTGTTTCCGGCATAATTTTAACTTTGAATGGACACGGTTGCGTAATCGCTCCATCACACATTTTTTGAGAAAGCTTTACTGCGCACGTCTAATAGAAGATCAGATGCGTTCTGTCAGAGGATTCCGATGTGAGTGGCGTTTCACCAGAGTTTTCTGCACTTCATATATCTTTCGGTTGTCAACTGCTGGTTTCTCTACATGGACCTTCTTAAACTTATGATGTCTTTGGTAGAGGTTCTTTTCGTCTGCCAAGACAGAAAGAGAAGGCAGAAGAGAGCGAGACACAGTTAGATGAGTTGGGCTGCTCAAAAAAGATCAAAATATACAAACTTGATCCAAAACGGGTACAACCACCGGCCCACAGTGGCTAACGATTTGTCACAACTAGCATGTCAATAGGAGCACCGAAATAACAGAGGAGAACATAATTCTGCTTAATTCCCCATTTCCTTAAAATCAGTCTGCAGACTGGAAAGTGGTGAAGCCTGGACAACCATTTGTCGACGTTACATTATTATTGACTCCGTATTCCTTAAAATGGGATAACATTTTCGATAGCTTAGTGCCTTGTGTATATCTTGAGGTATAAGGGAGGGGGAGAGTAGAATTTCATATGGGAGTACTCCCACAGCACTGCTTGCTTAGTTTACAACGCTCAGTTTTGCCACCATAAAGTCAGTGCATCGTTTCAAGACACTTCCATCTCCATTTGGCCTTTTAGATTTAGATTGTCAGTAATTTCTCTATATCGATTAATGCTAATTCCAGAATATTTCCTTTGAAGAAGTAAAGAAGTTCTGATTTCCATCTATATACTACCTTAGTGTGTCCAATGTCTCAACGATTCGTAGTCTACATTATTTTCCTTTCCCTTTGCAAGAAATTTCTTTGAACAAGACTTTCTAGAAATTTCATAAACATCACACATGTCATGACACTCTTCCGTTGATGCGTTCTGTTCTTTTCGTGCACTGTTTCTGGATAGTTTACGTGCTGAACTATACTTTTCTTTCTTCGTGCTCTTTCGTTATAAAGTCTAAGGATACAGAATAGTCCTGATAGGAGATTGAAAACCTCTGTCGAGCCTTGAGAGGTGTTCTTTTCGTGCACTGTTTCTGGATAGTTTACGTGCTGAACTATACTTTTCTTTCTTCGTGCTCTTTCGTTATAAAGTCTAAGGATACAGAGTAGTCCTGATAGGAGATTGAAAACCTCTGTCAAGCCTTGAGACGTGCGTGGATAGTCCAGTTGGCTAAGAGAAATGCTTGCGAAGTATCTGGCTGTAGCTTCCAGACCCAGATCAACAGGCAATTTTCTCATGACTTACATTGCATTAAAAAATCAAATATCTACACTCGTGCTCATAAATTAAGGATAATGCTGATACATGGGAAACAACGCTCTGGTGGGCCGTTTGCGTGTTTAAATCACGTCGGGGCATGACCATGCGGTGCATTTGACTGCGGTCGTCGCACGGTGGCGCTGGCAGGAGTCCACATACGTAGAGGTGTGTTGGTGCATGTCAGAGTACGGTGCAGCGAGTAAGTGTGCAGACGTTTTCAGACGTGCTAGTGTTCACTGTGTGTTGAAAATGGCTAGCACGGGCCCTCCTTGTGCCACAAAGTGTGATCTCAAGATTATGGCAACGATTCCAGCAGTCAGGAAAAGTGTCCAGGCGCAACAGTACGGGACGTCCAGTGTACAGCACCACAAGAAGACTGATATATCACCATCAGTGCCCGCAGACGGCCACGGAGTACTGCAGGTAGCCTTGCTCGGGACCTTACCGCAGCCACTGGAACAGACAGACAGTCAGTGTACAGACGACTGAACAGACATGGTTTATTCGCCCGGAGACCTGCAAGGTCACAGGAGAGCCCGTAAAGCCTGGTGTCAAGAACACAGTACATGGTCATTGGAACAGTGGTCCCAGGTTATGTTCACAGACGAGTCCAGGTATAGTCTGAACAGTGATTCTTGCCGGGTTTTCATCTGGTGTGAACCAGGAACCAGATACCAACCCCTTAATGTCCTTGAAAGGGACCTGTATGGAGGTCGTGGTTTGATGGTGTGGCGTGGGATTATGACTGGTGCACTTACACCCCTGGATGTCTGACAGAGGAACTGTAACAGGTCAGGTGTATCGGGACGTCATTTTTCACCAGTATGTCCGCCTTTTCAGGAGTGCAATGGGTCCCACCTTCCTCCTGATGGATGATAACGCACGGCCCCACTGAGCTGTCATTCTGGAGGAGTACCTTGAAACAGATGTCAGGCGAATGGAGTGGCCTGCATGTTCTCCAGATCTAAACCCCATCGAGCACGTCTGGGATGCTCTCTGTCGACGTATCGATGCACGTTTTCAAACCCCTACGACACTTCAGGAGCTCCGACAGGCACTGATGCAAGAATGGGAGGCTAAACCCGGGCAGCTTCTCGATCACCTGATCCAGAGTATGCCAACCCGTTGTGCGGCCTGTGTGCGTGTGCATGGTGTTCATATCCCGTATTGATGAAGGGGTACATGCACAGGAAGCAGTGGCGTTTTGTATCACATGTGTTTCGGGACGGTTTTATTAACTTCTCACCAATACCGTGGACTTACAGATCTGTGTCGTGTGTGTTCCCTATGTGCCTATGCTATTATCACCAGTTTTGTGTAGTGCCACGTTGTGTGGCATCACATTCTGCAGTTATCATTAATTTATGTGCCTGAGTGTAGGTATCCAGGACTCTAGCTAAGACAACTGAAACATGTTGATTTATAAAATACAAACCATTTCCTTTTAGCATTCACATTCTTCAAATGTGTGTGTGTGTGTGTGTGTGTGTGTGTGTGTATGTGTGTGTGTGTGTGTGTGTGTGTGTGTGTGTGTGTGTGTGTGTGTAACGTTGTGTCAAAGCACAAGTAGTAGTTTCACTAGCGTTATCATTTCCACATAGAGCGCTAACGAACTTGGAAATAGGTATAACACCCTAATGAAATACACATGTCCATGAATTCAACATACTTGCTTAATTTAAGCTGTATTTGGACATAATTTTTTGGTCATAGACATTTGGGATGTCTTGTAGTAGTGGTCAGTCAACGCCTCTGCAGTCCATCAATCCTGATAGCGTAACATCATGAAGGTGTCCTGATGATCACATTCACAAACCGTACTGGCACCTATATATTTCAGTGAATGTATTTGAGAAACGCACTACCGCCAAACGCTGGTGCTGTGAGTAAGTAGTTTCCTTGCCCTCAGGTTCTTCCTGGTGAAGAAGAAGCGTGAGGGCCCACTGTCCATCACGGTGACGCCGTGCACCTCCAGCCTCCTCTGGTCGGTGGGCTACCGCAACGTCAGCAGTGACACCGAAATGGGTAAGTGGCAGGCGTCGTCCTACTGTCAGAGCAAAATCAAGGTTCAGATTCGGTCACAAATCCTCAATAAAATTTTTTTGATATGTGACAAAAATTTCGACCACCGTTGTAACTGGCCTTCATCACTGCGATGTATTTGCTATTGGGCCATATACAGATCTTGACCTTCAGTGCTACGCAAAATTAATATCTTGCAATTCTAGGCAACAGAAATATAAATAAAGAATCCTAGCAATAAATAGCATCAGTAACTCTTCTCCCCAATGGCGACATCTGCTCAAAAATCAAGTTCTGTAATGCTGAACTCAATTGATGGTGGGATCAAATATTAGTTTTCAACATGATTCTCATAATGTGTAGTAAACCTTTTATTCCTTGAATGGTTCAAGATATTGAAACGAGGTTCCATCAAACGATGGTAATCCGGGTGGCACGTAATTTGCTTGTTTGTGTGAAGCCGACACGGTTTCTTCTAAATGGGATAATACGAGTATACTGTCACGTTACTGTCACAGATCTTTAAGTCACATTGATTCATTTTCTGCCGCTATTTAGTGTTTATTTTAGTGAGAACACTGGAACTGTGTGCTTGGAGAGGTAACCTTGTGCCATCCATGCTGGGGTAGTGTGTCATTGGAAACGTTTCTACGGCCTCTTTTGTCGGCAGAAAGCAGTCTGTGAATCTCATTAGGTGAAGAGCGACTCCTCTGCCGATACGAGTACATTTCGCGCAAGTCGGATAGTGACCCTCTCCGCAGCTTTTGAAAGCTGTGATCAGTGAACGCCTTATATTCTCTACAGTCTCCAGAGAATGACTTACTTGCCAGTTCTGCAAGCATCTTAGAGCAGTATACCACGGTACCATCTGACCAATGTGGGAGTATCAGTTTCATTTGTCAGTTGCTCTGAAATTTGGTTTCTACACAGAGGAATGAACGAAATGTAGCTGCATCAGTGGGGAGAGCCGAAAATTTATGCCAGTGTCTCCTGCTCAAGTTATAGATGCTCTGATCACTAAGCCATCCGGACGGAGTAACCATAACAACTGCACGGAATCTCCCAGCACGCCCAGTTTCTTAACTATTCCCCGCCCATTATGTGAGGATAATGGGCGGGGAATAGTTAAGAAACTGGGCGTGCTGGGAGATTCCGTGCAGTTGTTATGCCTGCAGCGTTTCACCGATTCCCATAAGAGTTCGAGATGTTGTGCATCTACACTGAAGGAATCATTGGCCAGCCTCGCCTTGATTGTATATGAGGTGTCTATTCTTTCGGACATGTTCGTGCAGTTGTGATGACTGCTCTGTGTGGATGTCTTAATGGTCTGAGCATCTACCTATTAAGCAGGAGACACAGGTTCGAAGACCGGAGTGGCATACATTTTCAACTTTCCCATTTACATAAATTAATGCCTACTACGCAGCTAAATGTCGTTCATTTCTTCGTGTCTTGATTTATGATGGCTACAGGATCAAAACACTGTCTGCTCTTTCGGACATGTCCGGAACGACAGACATCACATTCATGACTTATATCTACGCCACTGTAGACAGTGTTCTTGGCACGTAAGCCTGACCAGTTATGGAGACACTGCATTGACCCAGTACCAACTTTGTGTTCAAAATGTGAAGCTTGTACACAAAAAGAGGGAAGTTACATGTGCTTTCCAACGATTTTTCGTAACAATTATCGCCCATGACATTGGCAACAGCATAGAGTCGTTCCCTCTGGGTAGACTTTTTCGAAATGTAGTGTTGGAAAAGAGCAACTAGATTGAAGGAATCGGTAGACGGCTACCATCTGGTGAGATAATTTTGAAGGATCGCGTCATGGAAACCGTCTGGTGTCGTTCGGAACACTTTCCTGTTCTGCGCACCACGCAGTAGCAAGATCCATATTCCGAGCAACTCGCTTAATAGTGTGTTTCTAACACACAACTTCCTTCTCCCCTACCCCGCCGCCCCCGCCCCCCTTTCCTTTTCCACTCCATATACAGACCCCGACTCCAGTTCCCCCTCTCTCCTTGTTCCCAACAGCCATCCCCGTCCCGTCACCACCTCTTATCAGCCCTCAGTCCTCCTCACCACTACTCTCCTATCTCCCTCTACGCCCACCTTGATTATCATCCACAATCTACCGTCGCAGGGCAGGTCTTTCTCAAGTTTTAGTGAACATGCATGGTGCTCCGTTTTCAATGTCCTGTGTATCTTCTGTCGTGTTCAGTGTTTTTCAAGTGTTATTTTCAGTGTTTAGTGTTCTTCAGGTGTTTCACAAATGTTTTTAACTATACTGTCTGTCCATATTTTTATCATTGTTTTAAACAATTCATGAATACAGCATTATACATTTATCTTTCTCCCATTCACATCACTTTTTCAAATAATTTTAAATTCATAGCATATATTCCTCTTTGTTTTTCTGTCTTAGCATCTAAGTTAGTTCTACTGGCTGAGAGCAGGTTTTTATAGACCTGAAAGCCAACCTGCCCTCCCCCACCATCCCCCCATGTGGGCTGCGGGGGAGTGGGGGAGGGGCGATCAAACAACAATAAAACAAAAAACAAGTCGCCAAGCAACAAATAGCATACCGATGTCGAAACAGGAAATATTTTACATTATGACTGCTTACAGCACCCTAGTTTCACATGGTGGCAGAAAGTGGAAGTATTATTTTTCAGCTTACTCCCCGAGCGCACCAATTATTAATGAACATACCTACAATTTTTCTGTGTCATGCGATGTATACAACCCGCACTGTAGCACTCGAAACATCCTTAGTTTAATTATAATCACTCAGTATAAATTATGGCCATGCTACGTACAGAACTGAGTTCAGGGCATGCTGATACGATAGCTCCATACTAAGCGGTCATATACAACCGCACACCCGTAGAAAGATCGTACCCAAAGACTGGAAAGTTAAAGTCACACCAATACCCAAGAAATGTAACAGGAGTAATCTGCTGAGTTATAGACACATATCACTAAAGCTGGCTTTCAGTAGGACTTTGAAACATATCCTGTGCTCGAACGCTATGAATTACCTCGAAAAAAAAGATTTATTGACAAATAGCCAAAACGGATTCAAAAAAATATCGTTCTTGTGAAATACAATCCGCTCTTCATTCTCACGAAGCAATGAATGCTATCAACAGGGGGCGTCAAATTGATCCGTATTTTTAGAATTCCAGAAGGCTTTTGAAACTGTTTCTCACAAGGGACTCCTGATTAAATTGCGTATCTAGGGAGTATCGTTTCAGTTTTGTGACTGGGCTCGTGATTTCCTGTCAGAAAGGTGACAGTTCGTAATTGATGGAAAGTCATTGAGTAAAAGAGAAGTAATATCTAGCGTTCCCCAAGGAAGTTTAATAGGCCCCCTGTTGTTTCCGATCTGCATAAACGATTTAGGAGACAATCTGAGCAGTCCTCTTAGATGGTTGTACATGATGCTGCTATTTACGGTCCTGTAAAGTCACCAGATGATCAAAACTAATTGCAAAATAATTTAGAAATCTGTATGGTTCAAAAAGTTGGCAAATGATTCTTAATCATGAAAAGTGTCAACTCATCCACATGAGAATGATAAGAATCCTCTAAATTTCAGTTATGCGATAAATGACACAAATCTAAAGATTGTAAACTCTGCTAAATACTTAGGGATTACAATTACGAATAACTTTAACTGGAACGATCATTAAATGAAACAATAAATTTACTGCCATCAGGCACTGTTTATTCATCTCCACGATGCGTTTCAAAGGGTTAATCCTCCATCATCAAGTGGATTTACATTTGGTAGTATGAAATGTGTGTGTGTGTCTGTGTGTTGTGTTGAGATTTTTTGGAGGAACTTACGGCACTGTCTAGAGGAGAAACAAAAAACTATTTCAGAACATGGTTTTGGGTTTCTTTTGCTAAAAAACTAAATGTACATCTAACGGTAAAAATGAAATAAGTTAATTAAAGTACCTCCAGTGATCACAGGTTCCTTTCACTGCAGTAACACATCACATGTATACTGTCATATTTTCTAAACAAATATGGCGTCTGAAAACTATTAAATCCAAGGGTCATATAATAGAAGAGGAACATTATACCAAAGTACTAAGAATACACATCGTAACAACATTGTTACAGTATAAGTTTTAAAAGCTTTTGGAGATCTTTTTTTTGAGGTGTTGAATACATGTGTTGGAATAAATATTTCAGGTGATATATATCCGATTTTGTCAAGTTAATATAGCTTAAACTTTGTATTCGTTTATATATTCAGGTTACAAGCTGCAAACTTTAATTACAATAATTATGTTGGCTACAGTGGTAAACTTATACATAAATTACAGGTTTGGTTGGATTCACAGATATGTGTGAAAGGCTGGAGGCAGAAGGAGAGGAAGAGAAAGTGAGAGGGAGAGAGAGGGGGGAAGGAGTGATTGGATGAGAGCAAACTTTCCAAAACAGTGGTTTCTTTAAGATTATATGTTACATGTAACAACTGCCTAAAGCTTGGGGTAGTAAATTTAGTTAATGCTTTAAAATATGCAGATGGATGTACAGTTTGTGCCATTGGTTAAAGTACATATAGTTTCAAGCTGACAGGGGATACAAGCTGTTAGTGTGATGGTATATTTGTGAATGAGGTGAATCCCTTGTTTATTGGGGGGATGTCATGGCAACGTAACTAAATATTTATGGTAAATATGAAGGTTTGCGTGTGTTTGTGTGTGTGTGTGTGTGTGTGTGTGCGTGTTTGTGTGTGTGTGTGTCGTGAGTGCGCACATTGTAAATTTAATAACGTGGGCAGCTTTGAAAACAGAGATGATACTATTATACATATTGTCATTTTTGTCATTTAAGATGTATTCAGGTTGTTTTGTTTGGTGTATGTGTATCTGCAGTGTTTCAAGGATGTCTAGTATTTTTTCCTTTGTGTTGGATGTGTAGGATGCTGATACTTGTGTTGTTAACGTGGTGTTTTGTTTGATGCGGGTGGGTGGCTATTGCTGATGTGCGGTATTTTTTGTTTATTAGTTCCGCCCTGTGTTCTTTGAACTTAATCACAAACGATCTGCTTGTTTGGCCTATGCAGAAGCAGTCATCGTGCAAACATTCAATTTTGTACACACCTGTGTGATGAAGTAGGTTTGTGTGTTGATAGTGCTAGGTAACGTCTGTCCAATCTTGTTGTCTATGGTAAAGGTTACGCTTAAGCCTTTTCGTTTGAAGACATTGGCAGTCTGATATGAAATATGACCTAGAAAGGGAATTGTATGGAAGATGTTGTTTTCTTTTCGTTTCTTGTGATATGATTGCTTTGCCACTATTGAGTGTTTTAGGCTGCCTACTGTGGAGTTGTTATAACCATTTGCAATAGCTGTTTGTTTTATTATTTCGATCTCTTGTTCACATTCGTGTTCAGAGAGTGGTAGTTGGATATGTCTATTGACCATGTACCGCTAGGCTGTCATTTTGTTGTATGTGTGGTTGAAAGAGGAGCTGTGGATGTTGAATAATTGGTTCAACTCATTGGTGTCATCTTTTGTGCCATTGACTAAAATGATGGTACCATCTACAAATCTGCAGTCGTAGATGATATTTTTGAGGAGTTGGTGACTGGAATTGAGGATTTTGTCTTGTAAATTACTTATAAATATTTCAGTTAGCAATCCGGAAAGGTTTGAGCCAATTACAAGGCCATCTGTTTGTTTGTAGATTTTATCGCTAAATTTAAAATATTTGTGTGAAAGAGTGAATTCGAGCAGGTCCATTAGTTCAGTAATGTCAGTTGAATGGATTTTTTGTGCTTTTGTAGGTTGGCATTAATTACCTGTAGTGTGGGATCTATTGGCAGAGAGTAATAGACTTTGTATGTCAAATGAAGCAAGTGTGGATCCATCAGGAACTTCTACGCTTTTGACATGCTGTGTAAATTCTGCTGAGTTTTTAAGTGTTCTCTCATTATTGATTGTGTATGCTTCTTTGAGAATTTTGAAGAGCGTTTTGTTAAGTTTTAATGTTGGGCTGTCGCTACAGTTCGCTATAGGCCTGATGAGTTAATGTTCTGCTATATGATCCTTGCACCAAATAGATTCCAGACGCCATAGGTGTTTACAAAATGTGACAGTATACATGTGATGTGTTACGACAGTTAAAGCAATCTGTGGCCACAGTAAGTACTCTGTTTCAGTTATTTCATTTTTACCTTTAGATATACGTTTACTTTTTTGTCAAAAGAAACCCAGAATCATGTTCTGAAATAGTGTTTTATTTCTCCATTAGGCAGTGCCATAAGTTATTCCAAAAAATCGTGACACAAGACACACACATATTTCATACTAACAAAAGTAAATCCATCAAATGACGGAGGTTTAAACCTTTGAAACGGGCGCCGGCCGGGTGGCCGAGTGATTCTAGGCGCAACAGTCTGGAGGCGCGTGACCGCTACGGTCGCAGGTTCGAATCCTGCCTCGGGTATGGATGCTTGTGATGTCCTTAGGTTAGTTAGGTTTAAGCAGTTCTAAGTTCCAGGGGACTGATGACCTCAGAAGTTAAGTCCCATAGTGCTCAGAGCCATTTGAACCATTTTTGAAACGCGTCGTGGACATAAATAAACAGTGACCGGTGACAGTAAATTTGTTGGTTCATTTAACGTCAGTAAGAGTCACAGTAAAGCACAACCTAAAATTTTCGCATTTAAAGTTGAAACAATCGCACAGATAATGTTGTGGGAAAAGGAAAACAAAATGTGATTTACTATCGGAACACTTAGAAAATATAACAGGTTTAGTAAACAGAAGGGGTGGCCGAGCGGTTCTAGGCGCTACAGTCTGGAGCCGCGTGACCGCTACGGTCGCAGGTTCGAATCCTGCCTCGGGCATGGATGTGTGTGATGTCCTTAGGCTAGTTAGGTTTAAGTAGTTCTAAGTTCTAGGGGACTGATGACCTCAGAAGTTAAGTTCCATAGTGCTCAGAGCCATTTGAACCATTTTTTTTAGTAAAAACACTGGTTGCGCTATGCTTGTCCGCCCTGCTGTGCCGTGTGGTGTGCACATCAGGTAGATTGACGAAGGGCAGTTCGTTTCGTATTATCGCGAAATAGGAGAGAGGGTGCCACATATATCATATTCGAATTGGGGTTGCAGTCATTAAAACAAAGGAGTTTTTCGCTGCGGCAGGACCTTCTCGTGAAATTTCAATCATCATTTTTCTCCTCAGAGACTGAAAATATTTTGTTGGTGCCGGCCTATGTAGGGACAAATGATCACCATAATAAAATAAGAAAAATCGGAACTCGCACGGATAGATTTAAGTGTTCGATTTTCCCACGCGCTTTTCGAGACTGGAACGGTAGAGAAATAGCCTGAAGCTGGTTCGAGGAACCCTCTGACAGGCACTTATTTGTGAGTTGCACAGTAATCATATAGCTGTAGATCTAAAGTGTCCTCGAGCTCCAACAAGACATTCAGTACGGTGGCTGATGAGAGTAGCAGAATAAATTAAATACGAAGATAGCTGCTTGGAGCACTCGGTACTGGGTCAAGCACTGGTTGCCGTGACGGTCTCTTTATGTGATGGCTCTCGCCCCGCACAAGCTTCCGTGACGCTAGCCGTGGTGTTGTCGGCAGGCGACCCCGAGCCGGAGCAGTCGCTGGGCGAGTACCGCGGCCGGCAGCTGCGCACGCTGCAGGTGCGGCCCGCGGCGCCCGGCCTGTACACGGTGCGCGTGGCGCCGCTCGAGGGCCAGTCGTACGTGATGCTGTACGCCACGCAGCAGCCGGGCGGGCCCGGCCCGCTCTCCGTGCGCCACAAGCCGCGCCTCAAGCTGCAGCGCCGCCAGCGCCGCAAGGGACTCACCGTGCGCTGGGAGCCCAGGTAAGCCGACACCTGCTGCCGGTCTCAGTCCTACCGCCACTCAGCATTATTGTCATAATCACCTTCAAGCTCCGCATATTACGAGGGGCGATCGAAAAGCAACACACAATAACTTTTTTTTTTCTCCCCATCTATTGCAGCTGGAATGTTGAAATTTCACGAGAGTGTTTCACAATTCGTGTTACACACATCTGGAAGTTGTGGAGGGGACATCGTAGATTAAGTTGTACATAGAAACTCACGTCCGGAAACGTCATCCGGCGACGCTGCAGAGCGTCGAAATTTATAGCTGCCGGCGCCTGTCCTTAATGTATGTATATACGGAATGATTCCACGATGACGTCACAAACGCTCTAAGGTATTGGAAAAGAATAAATGAATCAATTTGAGTTAAAGTCCCCTCTACCGGAAACGAAGGAGTCGAAAGTTATAAACCAAAACTATATACACTACTGGCCATTAAAATTGCTACGCCACGAAGATCACGTGCTACACATGCGAAATTTAACCGACAGGAAGAAGATGCTGTGATATGCAAATTATTAGCCTTTCAGAGCATTCACACAAGGTTGGCGCCGGTGGCGACACCTACAACTTGCTGGCATGAGTAAAGTTTCCAACCGATTTCTCATACACAAACAGCAGTTGACCGGCGTTGCCTGGTGAAACGTTGCTGTGATGCCTCGTGTAAGGAGGAGAAATGCGTACCATCACGTTTGCCACTTTGATAAAAGTCGGATTGTAGCCTATCGCGATTGCGGTTTATCGTATCGCGACATTGCTGCGAGCGTTGGTCGAGATCCAATGAGTGTTAGCAGAAATTGGAATCGGTGGGTTCAGGAGGGTAATACGGAACGTCGTGCTGGATCCCAACGGCCTCGTATCACTAACAGTCGAGATGACAGACATCTTATCCACATGGCTGTAACGGGTCGTGCAGCCACGTCTCGATCCCTGAGTCAACAGATGGGGACGTTTGAAAGACAACAACCATCTGTACGAACAGTTCGACGACGTTTGCAGCAGCATGGACTATCAGCTCGGAGACCATGGCTGCGGTTACCCTTGACGCTGCATCACAGACAGGACCGCCTGCGATGGTGTACTCAACGACGAACCTGGGTGCACGAATGACAAAACGTCATTTTTTCGGATGAATCCAGGTTCTGTTTACAGCATCATGATGGTCGCACCCGTGTTTGGCGACATCGCGGTGAACGCACTTTGGAAGCGTCTATTCGTCATCGCCATACTGGCGTATCATCCGGTGTGATGGTATGGGGTTCCTTGGTTACACGTCTCGGTCACCTCTTGTTCGCATTGACCTCACTTTGAACAGTGGACGTTACATCTCAGACGTGTTACGACCCGTGGGTCTACCCTTCATTCGATCCCTGCGAAACCCTACATTTCAGCAGGATAATGCATGTTGCAGGTCCTGTAGAGGCCTTTATGGATACAGAAAAAGTTCGACTGCTGCCCTGGCCAGCACATTCTCCAGATCTTTCACCAATTGAAAACGTCTGGTCAATGGTGGCCGAGCAACTGGCTCGTCACAATACGCCAGTCACTACTCTTGATGAACTGTGGTATCGTGTTGAAGCTGCATGGGCAGCTGTACCTGTACACGCCATCCAAGCTCTGTTTGACTTAATACTCAGGCGTATCAAGGCCGTTATTACGGCCAGAGGTAGTTGTTCTGGGTACTGATTTCTCAGGATCTATACACCCCAATTGCGTGAAAATGTAATCACATGTCAGTTCTAGTATAATATATCTGTCCAATGAATACCCGTTTATCATCTGCATTTCCTCTTAATATATATATATATATATATATATATATATATATATATATATATATATATATATATATATATATATATATATATATATTAAGGCGAGACGGCCCACAATATCTCTTCAGCGCAGGCTCGAACTCTTACATCGGCGAAATGCTGCAAGTAATGAGGGTAATAGGCAAGGGACTAACATTCATAATGTAAGGATAAGTTGAGAATTTGTGTCTGAGTAGGAGGGGGCCAAGCTAGTTTAGTCCGTGCAGCTGCAATGAGCCCTGTGTCCGGATGGCTTAATAGTCAGAGCATTTGCCCTGTAAGCAGGAGACTCGCGTTCGAATCCCTATCCGGTACAAATTTTCAATTCTCCCGATTAATTTCAAATAAGACAAGCTAGCACCCAATGCCTGTAATTCCTTTGTGTCTTGAAAGCCGTTCTGAACGCTTGTTCCATCTTCACTAGTGTAAAACACATCTCCTCTATTGAACAAGTGCTCATAGCTCTAACCATACCCATTTTAGAGAACACTTTAGAGACTTTTCTTTCTTGTTTTTTGATCGATACTACCACCTCTGAAAGTTTCCTACCCTACAATCTTAGCAACCACAGTACGAGTACATATAAACCTTCGGGAGAGGTATTAGAACGGTTTTCGCTTATAACTTTCGACTACTTCGTTGCCGGTACAGGTACACTTACCTCAAATTAATACTTTTATGCGTCTCCATCATCAGTGAAAATAACATCATCATGGAATATCCCTGTGTATAACAACTTTTACAGGCGCCGGCGCCTACGACTTGGGCGCTTTGTTGCGTCGTTGCATGATGTTGCCGGACATTGACTCCCACGTAATACTTGATCTACTAAGTCCACTCTACAGCCTCTACGAATGTATAACCTACAGCCTCTAGAAGTGTATAACATGAATTGTGAAAGACCCTGTAGTTTTAAGTTTGTGCTACAGCCTCTAGAAGTGTATAACATGAATTGTGAAAGATCGTGTAGTTTTAAGTTTGTGCTACAGAGGTTATTTTATTTTCATTTACAGCTCTAGTGAGAGAAGCCCGAGCTACGAAACAAACGTAGCCCGCATGTTACAGTCAGCTTGTGATGAGCAGCGAAATGTACTTCGATATCTGTGGGCCCGAGCCCATAAGCCGAGTGAAATTGACAGGGATATGCGTGGCGTTTATGGGGACGACTGTATGGACCAAGCAATTACTCGATAAATAGTACAATTCTCAAGGCTGTCAATTCAACTAAGTACCTGGGTGTTAAAATTACGAACAACTTCAGTTGGAAAGACCACATAGATAATATTGTGGGGAAGGCGAGCCAAAGGTTGCGTTTATTGGCAGGACACTTAGAATATGCAACAAGTCCATTAAAGAGACAGCTTACACTACACTCGTTCGTCCTCTGTTAGAATATTGCTGCGCGGTGTGGGATCCTTGCCAGGTGGGATTGACGGAGGACATCGAAAGGGTGCAAAAAATGGCAGCTCGTTTTGTATTATCACGTAATAGGGGAGAGAGTGTGGCAGATATGATACGCGAATTCCGATGGAAGTCATTACAGCAAAGACGTTTTTCGTCGCGGCGAGAGCTATTTACGAAATTTCAGTCACCAACTTTCTCTTCCGAATGCGAAAATATTTTGTTGAGCCCAACCTACATAGGTAGGAATAATCATCAAAATAAAATAAGAGAAATCAGAGCTCGAACAGAAAGGTTTAGGTGTTCGTTTTTCCTGCGCGCTGTTCGGGAGTGGAATGGTAGTGAGATAGTATGATTGTGGTTCGATGAACCCTCTGCCAAGCTCTTAAATGTGAATTGCAGAGTAGTCATGTAGATGTAGATGCCTCCAGGCAGTGTGGATTCTTCCAAGAGGGCCGTCTGAACCTTAAAGATTCGCCACACTCTGGGCCGCGGCGGGTAACAGTCGCAAATTTAAACGACCGGCATGTGAAGCTGCGGGCCCTATCGCAGCAGTTCAACATTTCCTATGGTGCGGTGTACGCTGTTGTTGATGACACATTGAAATTTCGTAAAGTTTGTGCTCGCTGGGTGCCTAAGACCCTGACATGGCCACAGAATGATGACAAGCTTGGATCAGTAACACGTTACGTCACAGAAGGGCATGTGTTTCCGAAAGGAATTGTCAGTTACGATAAGTCGTGGCCACACCACTACATGCTAGAAACTAAGCAGGCCTCTATCGAGTAAAAACTTTCAGGTTGCCCAGTATGAAAAAAATTCAAAGTACATCTGCTAGGAAAGTGCTTACGACAGAGTTGTGCGATATGCATGGTGTTATTTGTGGATTTCGCTGAACACGGGATGACTGTGAATGCTGCAGCCCGCATTAACACTTTGGTTAAATTGCGTCGTGTCCTTTGTGACAAATGCCACAACATTAATGCTGACAGTATCAAACATCCGTATGACAATGTTCGCCCCCATGTTCCTGCTCGTGTTCGTGTGAAAGTCTTCAAATTTGAGTGGGAGGTGCTCCAGCATTCACCATACACTCCAGACCTTGCACCTTCGAACTTCTATTTCAAAGGAACCATCCCAGTATTTGCCTAGAGCGATTCAGGGAAATCACAGAAAATGTAAACCTGGACGATCGGACCCGGATTTGAACCATCGTCCTCCCGAGTGCGAGTCCAGTGTACCAACGTTCGAACAACGCCCATAGTTGTGATGGGCACCGGCAGCTAGGCGCCTGCAAATACAAGGCCGTATGTGTGGGCTTACAATAAAAGGAATGCCGCAATGATCCATCCACTTTCCGTCTGATCAACGGGTCCAGCCCTTTTCCACTTCCATCATAAATCTGATGTTCTGGTGGATAGAATTCAGATGCTGCGAAAAGCGCCACAGCTCTTCTTCACCGCGGGGCCACACTACAAACGTATCATAAACATATCGTCAGAAGACTTTTCTTTTAAGTTCTGTCGAATCAAGTGCCCTCTCCTCAGATTCTTCCACAAAAAATTTGCAGTCAGAGGAGAGAGCCGACTACCCATGGCAACCCCATCAATTTGCTCAAAGTATTCACTGTTGAATATAAAGTAGGTTGTGGAAACCGCATGATGAAACAGAAGCTGTTATATCAGCTTTAAAATTACTGCTTATGAGTGGCAACGAATCCATGAGAGGGACACTAGACAAGAGAGAGACGACTTCGAAGCTTCCTAATAAGTCCGACTCGTTAAGTCTAAGTGACATCGGTCTATTAATAAAGTCAGTCTAGTCGCATCTGAACACATCCAACTCCTTTTTGTGGGGCCATATTAAAGACAAGGTGTACAGCAATAACTCCAAAACCATTGCTGAACTGAAAACAGCCATTCAAGAGGTCATCGACAGCATAGATGTTCCGACACTTCAGCGGGTCACGCAGAATTTCGCTATTCGGCTTCGTTACATTATAGCCAATGATGGCAGGCATATAGAACATTTCATAATCTAAATCCGAATATCTCTAGTGATGTTGAATAAAGTGTGTACACGCCATAGTTTGTAACTAATTTACGTTTTTTTCATATACTTCAATAACTGTCATCCTTTATATGTAAACTGTTCAGAAAGATTGTGGTGTGAGAGGAAATTCCCAGAGAGTGGTGTGTGCCATACATATCTGCTATTTACAAAAGAAAAGGAAACAAGAAACAGACGAATAATTATTAAGGAATTAGTGTTATGGGTTCTATCAGCAGATTTTTGGTGTTGTACTGAAAAACAGATTGGAAAATGAGAGCGAGGGAAAGATGCTGGAGGAGCAGACAGGTTTTCAGTTGCATGGATAATATTTTTAGCCTTAGACAAATAAGTGAGTAGGTGTAGTCTAAGAGTCAGAAAGTAGACCTACCATTTGCTATACCTATCAACGGACTGTGGGAAGCGATGGAGCATATAGGTGCAGAAGCACGATAGATATCCCAGGTTCAAAGAATATACCACCAATCGTAGCAGTAGTTCAAGTAGGGAGATAGTTGAGTGGGTGATTCCAAACATCGAAAGCGCTTAGCTAGGGTTGGAGTATGGCGCCAATTCTGTTTAAAACCATTTACAGTAGCCTATATTTTCAAACGGTGGGCTTGTCTTGGTATGTGGTTTCCTTTCCGGCACGGTACTATCCACTCATTATTATTTTCCCTTGATCAGGTTCAAGAATGGTTCAAATGGCTCTGAGCACTATGGGACTCAACTTCTGAGGTCATTAGTCCCCTAGAACTTAGAACTAGTTAAACCTAACTAACCTAAGGACATCAGAAACATCCATGCCCGAGGCAGGATTCGAACCTGCGACCGTAGCGGTCTTACGGTTCCAAATGTAGTGCCTTTAACCGCACGGCCACTTCGGCCGGCCCTTGATCAGGTACTGATAGCACAAACTAGAGGGGATGTTAAATATATGATAAAGAAGTTAATGGAAGCATTTGTACGAGGCGGGCTTAGAATAAATATGAGCAAAACATTATATCTAGTGGTGGGAGCAGATGGAAAGAATATAGCACTGCCGCAAAGCTGCAAAGCAGTTTAAATACTTACAATCCTTTACCCGATTCTCGAGAAGCTGTGAAGCGGATATGGAACACAGGGCCCAGCAGGCGAGAGATCCAATTAAAATGCTAAGTGGTGTTCTGCGGAGCAGGGCAATACCAAAAGAAACAAAGAAGAGGAGCCTGCAAACAATACTGGAAAGTATGCTAACTCACGGTGCAGAATAATGGTCCTTGGGGGAATGACAGAGAAGCGGAATATGGGCAGTGGAGATGGAAGAATAAGGAAGGCAGCCAGGACATCCCGGGCGGAACGGAGTAGAAATGAGGAAATGAATGTGAACAATCAGTTGTGCAAAGAACTGACACCTGAGCCCTTCAGTGGTACGGCCACGTACGGCGAATGGAGCAAGGACAATAGCCAGATGCAATCCTGGAATGGTCGCCACCGGGAAGGAGGAAGCGTGGACGGCCGAGAGTAACATCGAGAGCGTGAGTATTTACAATTATGAGGCAGAGAGATCTGAGAGAGGAATACTGCCGTGGCCGTGAAAGTTGGCGAATTGGTACACAAATCGACTGCTGAGAAGTTTTTTTTAAAAAGTAAAGTAGGTTTCCGTGTGGTAAATGATGACGAAAGTGACTTTTGGAACGTCTATCGTAGTTGGAGGAAAACCGGTTCCCAGTAGCCTTCTTAGTAGCTCTTCTAGTTCTCCCAGCCAACACTACCATACGATTTCAGTCGTGACAGACGTATTGTGTGGCGTGCCGCAGCTCGGTGGACCCGCACCTGATGCACTACTGCCTGGTGGTGAACCCGCGCCGCCACTACTCGACGCTGTGCGAGGCGCGCGGTGAGCGCTACGGCGTCGTCCCGCCAGACGCGCCGGAGCCGGCGGACGGCGCGCCCCTGGGCTTCAACTTCCCGCACGACGTCGCCGGCGCCACCAAGGCGTCGCTCGCCAGCAAGGCCGAGCGGCACAACGCCAGCCGCCTCGGCCGCGGCTCGGGCGCGGAGACGCACGAGGACATAGTTGTGAGTATACCGCGCTCCAGCGGTGTAATCCCAAAAGGGATACTCCAGCCTCAAAGTTGCCTGTTGCCATTAGTTTCTTTTTTTTCTTGGAGGGGGGGGGGGAGGTTGGAGGGGGGAGTCTTCTTACTGGTTTGATGAAACCCGCCACGAATTTCTCTACTGTGCCAACCACTTCTTCTTAGAGTAGTGTCAACCTCTTCATCTGATAATAGCGCTTGCAACCTTCGTCCTCAATTATAGCTCCCTCTAGTACCATGGAAGTTTTTCTCTGATGTCTTAAGGGGGTTAGGACGTCAAACGGGCCGACTTGGAGCAGGAGAGGCACCGCAGGACATTTTAATTTCCAGTGTCTATACTTTTACAAATAAATACATGAAACTTTAACAGCATGACCAGGAAGGATTCATAGCAGTGGAAGCTCAAAAACGTAACAAAACACATTTTTTTACACGTGAAATTTCATCATTTTTTCACTTACTACAGGCTGCATTTGTTGCCATAGGTACACTTTTCTTCCTAAGTAAGAGAGATTCTTCGATGAGTTTTGCATAGCATACAAACCATAGTTACAGGTGTATGAAACTCAAGAAGTTATTTAATTTATGAAAAAATGAATGAACTGTAACATTTTAAACTTCATGTTTAGAAAAATCTCAAGTTTTATAGTTAATAATCTAAATTTTTCCACAGTTTTTTAATAGATTTGGAAAATTCTTGAGTTTCATACACCTGTAACTACTGTTTGTATCCTATGAAAAATTCATCGAAGAATCTCTCTCACTTAGGACGAAAAGTGTACCTATAGCAACAAATGCAGCCAGTAATAAGTGAAAAAATGATGAAATTTCACATGTAAAAAAAGGTATTTTGCTACGTTTTTGAACTTTCACTGCGATGAGTGTGAGTTCTCAATCCTTCCTGGTCATGGTGACGAAGTTTTATGAATTTATTTGTAAAAGTATAGAGAATAGAAATTAAAATGTCCTGTGGTGACTCTCCTGCTCCAAGTCGGCCCGTTTGACGTCCTACCCCACTTAACAAATGTCCTATCACCCTGTCACTTCTTCTTGTCACTGTTTTCCATAGCCGGCCGCGGTGGTCTCGCGGTTCTAGGCGCGCAGTCCGGAACCGTGCGACTGCTACGGTCGCAGGTTCGAATCCTGCCTCGGGCATGGATGTGTGTGATGTCCTTAGGTAAGTTAGGTTTAAGTAGTTCTAAGTTCTAGGGGACTGATGACCACAGCAGTTGAGTCCCATAGTGCTCAGAGCCATTTGAACCATTTTTTTGTTTTTTTTTTTTTTTTGTTTTCCATATATTCCTATCTTCTCCGATTCTGTGGAGAACGTCCCCATTCCTTACCTTATCAGACCTCATAATTATCAACACCACATCTTAAATGCTTCGATCATCTCCTTTTTCGGTTTTCCGACAGTCATGTTTCACTATCATACAATGCTGTGTTCCAAACGTACATTCTCAGAAATTTCTACCTCATATTAAGTCCTACGTTTGATACTAGTAGACCTCTCTTAGCCAGAAATGCCCTTTACGCAAGTGCTAGTGTGCTTCTATGTCGTCCTTGCTCCGTCCATCCTGGGTTATTTTCCAGCCTAGCTAGCAGAATACCTTAACTTCACCTACTTCGTGATCAGCAACACTGATTTTAAGTTTCTTGCTTTTCTCATGCCTACTAGTTCTCATTTTCTCAATCCTTATTCTGTGCTCATCAGACTTCCCATTACAATCAAGACACCCTGTGATTTTTAATCACTTTCACTTTCTTTCTTTGTTTTGCTTACGCCAGAGTCCCACAGCGACCGCAGGGTCGGCAGGTTAGAACGGATTTGGCGAGGTTAGTTTTAGGGGTGGCCGGATGCCCTTCCTGCCGCCATCCTGTACCCCCTGGGATGGAATTAGTGTACCCCACCTGTCTGCATCTAGTGTAAATCGTGAAATAGTGCGAACGTGTTGCAAATGTCTGCAACGCGTGTAACTTAGGCGGAACGTGGGGACCAGCCCATTATTCACCTAGCAGGATGTGGGAAACCGCCTAAGAACCGCATCCCGGCTGGCCGGCGCACCAGCCCTCGTCGTTAATCCGCCAGGCGGATTCGATCAGGGGCGGGCGCGCCTACCTGAGTCCAGGAAGCAGCGCGTTAGCGCTCTCAGCTACCCAGGCGGGTCTTTTCTTCACTTTTACTGACGATGGAAATGTCAGCAGCGAATATTGTCATGGATATCCTTTAACCTTGAATTTTAATCCCCCTCTTGAGCCTTTCTTTTATCTATGTCCTTGCTTCTTCGAAGTATACGTTGAACAACATGGGCGAAAGATTATATCCCTGTCTTGCATCCTTTTTTATGTGAGCACTTCGTTCTCAGTCTTCCTGTCTTATTGCTCCCTCTTTGTTCTTGTACATATTTTACCGGCCTACCCCTATAGCTTACCCCTATTTTTCTTTGAATCTTGAACAACTTGTGGCACTATACATTGTTGAACTCTTTTCCCAGGTCGACAAATCCTATGAAAGTGTCTTCATTTTTCATTAGTCTTGCTTCCATTATCAACCGTAAGCTCAAAATTACTACTCTAATGCTTTTAGCTTTCCTAAAGCCAAACTGATCCTTTATTTAACAGATCCTCAATTTTCTTTTCCATCAGTTATGAGTCACTTTTTTTGTTGTCGTGTCGCAAAATGAACGAGAAGTTTTATAGTGAACCCAGCAAATCATGGTCGTAACTTTGCAAACACTGCACTTCCCCTGGGGTTGTCAGGTAGGGCTGCTTGGCGAGTACGAGACATATGCGGCGTATCTCAGTGGTCCGTTATGTCAGGTAGCGAAAAACAAGACAAAATGACACAGTGCATCTTACCACACTACTCATTTCGTTAACATACGAACAAGAGCTTTTACAATCAGTGCAATATGTATGTTGTTTTATGTAATAGTTGTTTTGTGCTTGACTTGCTGACCTACTATTGTTCTAATGTTCATAAACTATCGTTCTAGGATATGACTGACATGATATAATATGCAAGATACAGTGATATGTGCTGCAAAAGATCTGATGATGGGAAAGTAGTTTGCTGAAACGGGTCATCACAATAAATGCTGTACTTCTGTTTCTACCAGTGCTTATGCTGTGGTGGAAAGGTCCCTCTTCCCACTATACCACCAGCTATGGTGGAAAGTGGCCCACGTGCCTATTGTTAGAAGAACAGCCGCCAACGCTGGACGTGCTCCGCACACCCCCGAGGTTTCACTCTAGGCATCAGCGGCCTCTTCGGTCGACTATCGAGTGCGAGCGAGCAAGCTCGCCAGAGACCTCTTAGAACCCGCTTGTTAACATAATAGCACATGAAAGCCTGGTGCAATAGGTCGATTTGCGACATGGCTCAGCATCCATCCCCCCTTCCTCTCCCCCCCTCCCCATCCCCCCGGCCCATTGAACTAAACCGCCGAGGTATGGTTTACAGTTCGCACAAAAGCAAAACCATCATTATCGTCCACCTTCATCTGGCTGAGGTCGTCCGCCCCCGGTAGTTGAATGGTCAGCGTGACGAATAGTCAATCCTCTGGTCCCGGTTTCGCTTCCCGGCTGTGTCGGCGAATTTTCTCCGCCCAGGGACTGGGTGTTGTGCTGTGATCATCATCATCCTATCAGCCTCATCGACTGCAGCTCGCCGAAGTGGTGTCAAATTGAAAGACCGGCACCCGGCGAACGGTCTGCCCGACGGGGGCCCTAGCCATACAATTAAGTAAATAAATCTGGCTGAGGTGCACGCGCCCGCATCTCGTGGTCGTGCGGTAGCGTTCTTGCTTCTCACGCTCGGGTTCCCGGGTTCGATTCCCGACGGGGTCAGGGATTTTCTCTGCCTCGTGATGGCTGGGTGTTGTGTGATGTCCTTAGGTTAGTTAGGTTTAAGTAGTTCTAAGTTCTAGGGGACTGATGACCATAGATGTTTAGTCCCATAGTGCTCAGAGCAATTTGAACTTTTTTTTTTTGAGGCGCACGCTTTAGCAAGTACCCATCTCCATATCCTTGACTGAGAGAATGACATGAGTTAGCACCTTAAGACGCGCCATGGACCTGTAAAATGAGGCTCCAGCTTGCCCGTAGCCTTGCTTCCAACGTCTCGTCCCATAATTTCTGATGAAAACTACACCTCCCATCTGGATCTTTCCAGGCAACCGGCCGCGGTTCTACTGTGCTGCTTCTTTTTTGTGGGCCCTTTTTATGTTATTCCTAGCCTGCATCAGTTATCCCTGATAAACTCTGAAATACATCTTCCAGCGACAATTCTAAAAATAAAGGGGAATTCAAAGGAGAGGCGACGAGTTTTGTGTTGTTCAGTACTGAACGCCACATTAAGCCGTGGCAAATAGCTATCTTGCTTAGTTTGGGCTTCTGCTTGATACACAGTCAGTGACACTTAGAGATTTCTGTTAAGCATTTCCGCAAAGGATGGTTCTGCACAGTAAGGTGTTCTGATAACATGGTTGATTGCTTGTTGAAAATACTCCCTGAAAGTAAACGCTGGATCATTAACGCTCACCAGGAATTTAGGAGAACTAAACAGCAAAAATATTCTCCCAAACACTGACACCCACCATTACCCCTCTACTCAGCGAGAAACTTAACATCAGGATTGATGGTCACGAAGTCAATGAAGTTAAGGAATTCTGCTACCTAGGCAGTAAAATAACCAATGACGGACGGAGCAAGGAGGAAATCAAAAGCAGACTCGCTATGGCAAAAAAGGCATTTCTGGCCAAGGGAAGTCTACTAATATCAAATACCGGCCTTAATTTGAGGAAGAAATTTCTGACGATGTACGTCTGGAGTACAGCATTGTATGGTAGTGAAACATGGACTGTGGGAAAGCCAGAACAGAAGAGAATCGAAGCATTTGAGATGTGGTGCTATAGACGAATGTTGAAAATTAGGTGGACTGATAAGGTAAGGAATGAGGAGGTTCTACGCAGAATCGGAGAGGAAAGGAATATGTGGAAAACACTGATAAGGAGAAGGGACAGGATGATAGGACATCTGCTAAGACGTGAGGGAATGACTTCCATGGTACTACAGGGAGCTGTAGAGGGCAAAAACTGTAGAGGAAGACAGAGATTGGAATACGTCAAGCAAATAATTGAGGACGTAGGTTGCAAGTGCTACTCTGAGATGAAGAGGTTAGCACAGGAAAGGAATTCGTGGCAGGCCGCATCAAACCAGTCAGTAGACTGATGACCAAAAAAAAAGTTCCAATGCACGTAAATGCCGTGGCCGCCTTAGATTCCCTCGCCAGGGGGATTGGTAATAAACTTGATTCAGATCCAGCACGGTAAAATACCGAGCCCAGTGAACCAAGTAAAACAGTGTTGTAATTCAACCAAGGGTTCGAATTTCTAAATTACCTTACGATTCAATGCCACACAATCAACTACTCTTCCAAACACGCCTCCGCATTTTCTTCTTTTTTTTTGTGACACAAAAACTAGGAGAAACATAAGGGGAAGTAGAAGGGTAGCTGATACTCTCATTCAACATGTTCCCAATTATCTCCCTCAATACCTTCACTTTCGGGGGTGACTGCCTGTAAGATGATTGTCTAACTGACACATCATCCGACAAGCAACACAATATTCTATTTTATTGATGACAGGTAATTTATCTGTCAAAACCCCAGAAACTAAGAAAGTGAATAACTCTTCTTCCCTGGACAAGTAACATGCTTCACAGGCAACTAACAGAGAATAAACACCCGAAAATACACTATGCCGACGTACATTGAACTTTATCAAAGGATAAAACGTGAAATAGAAAACCCTGCTCGAATAATTCAGAATTAACCCAGTATTTTTCACAAAATCGCAGCCTAGAGGGGACGTGCAGCTGGGCTCAAAGAAGCCGGATGGAGAAATGAGCGAAACGCTCGCAATTTGAACACAACGTCAAGAACGAAGTGTTCGACCTAGAGAGACGACGGAACTTGAGGACCGAGCAATCGTCACAGAGGCACTCAGAGCACCGGATTCATCATCATCATCGAACCGACGTGCAGTTGGTACTTCAGTGACCACGAGGACCATTAATAAGCGACTCACAGAAATAAGGCTGAACTTATGGCGTACCTTTGGCTGGCTACCATTGATCTATGTGCACCAACAAACATGTTTGCAGTGGTGTCGGGCTCATTCGGCCTGGAATTTTATTGACTGGAGTAGAATTGTCTTCATGATGAGTCCCGCTTCGAAGTGAGCCTCGATGAACAGCGAAGGTGTGTCTGGAAACTCCACAGAAAACTGTGGGATACCAACCTGACGGTCGCCCGCCATACAGCCCGACATCCGGAAGTGATTGTCTGGGGTGCCATTTCATTTCGTAGTAGGACCCCTCTGGTTGTGATCCGCGACACCCTTACTGCTCAGCGGTACGTCGACGATATTCTACACTACGTTTTGTTGTCCCTCATGACGAGCCATCCTGGGCTTGCATTTAAGCAGAATAATGACCACTCGCAAACGGCGAGGGTATCTACTGCTTGCATTCGTGATTGCCAAACCCTCGCTTGGCCAGAGAGGTTACGGGATCTCTCCCCAATTTAGAACGTTTGCTAAGGGCACTCTAACTACGCTCATGCTCATAAATTAAGGATAATTGTAGAATGACGTGCCACACAACGTGGCACTACACAAAACTGTCGCTGATAGCATAGGCACATAGGGAACACACACGACTCAGATCTGTAAGTCCACGGTATTGGTGATAAGTTGCGAAAACGGTCCCGAAACACATGTGCTACAAAACGCAACTGTTTCCTGCGCATGTACCCCGACATCAGTATGGGATATAATCGGCATGCACAAATACACAGGCCGCACAACGGGTTGGCATACTCTGGATCAGGTGATCGAGCAGCTGCTGGGGTATAGCCTCCCATTCTTGCACCAGTGCCTGTCGGAGATCCTGAAGTGCCCAATGGGTTTGAAGACGTGCAGCGATACATCGACCGAGAGCATCCCATACGTGCTCGATGGGGTTTAGGTCTGGAGTACAGGCAGGCTACTCCATTCGCCTGACATCTTCTGTTTCAAGGTACTCCTCTACGATGGCAGCTCAGTGGGGCCGTGCGTTATCATCCATTAGGAGGAAGGTGGGACCCACTGCACCCCTGAAAAGGCGGACATACTGCTGCAAAATGACGTCCCGATACACCTGACCTGTTACAGTTCATCTGTCAAAGAAATGCAGGGATGTACGTGGACCAATCATAATCCCACCCCACACCATCAAACCACGACCTCCATACAGCTCTCTTTCAAGGAAATTAAGGGATTGGTATCTGGTTCCTGGTTCACGCCAGATGAAAACCCGGCGAGAATCACTGTTCAGGCTGTACCTGGACTCGTCCGTGAACATAACCTGGGACCACTGTTCCAATGACCACGTAGTGTGATCTTGACACCAGGCTTTTCGGGCTCTCCTGTGACCAGGGGACAGCGGAATGCACCTTGCAGGACTCCGGGCTAATAAACCACGTCTGTTCAGTCGTCTGTAGACTGTGTGTCTGGAGGCAACCGTTCCAGTGGCTGCGGTTAGGTCCCGAGAAAGGCTACCTGCAGTACTCCGTGGCCGTCTCCGGGCACTGATGGTGAGATATCGGTCTTCCTGTGTTGTTATACACTGTGGTCGTCCCGTACTGTAGCGCCTGGACACGTTTCCTGTCTGCTGGAATCGTTGCCATAATCTTGAGATCACACTTTGTGGGACACGGAGGGCCCGTGCTATGACCTGCTGTGTTTGACCAGTCTCCAGTTGCCCTAGTATTCTATCCCTCATAACGTCATCAATATGTGTTCTTTGAGCCATTTTCAACACACAGTCACCATTAGCACGTTGAAAACGTCTGCACACTTACTCGCTGCAACGTACTCTGACATGCATATGTGGACCGGTGCCAGCGCCACCGTGCGACGACCGCAGGTCAGATGCACCGCATGGTCATACCCCGAGGTGATTTAAACCCGCAAACCGCCCACCAGAGCGTTGTTTCACCATGTATCAGCATTATTCTTAATTTATGAGCATGAGTGTAGCTCGGAATTTTGAAGATCTAACGCGCCAGTGGGACAGAATTTGGGTCGATATCCCTCTGGAGGACATCTAACAACTGTGTCAGTCAGCGCCATGCCGAATAAGGGCCAGAGGTGGACCAACGTTTTATTGTCTTGCACAATTTGTGAAGTACTTTCTCGCGAATAAATGTTCCAAATTTTCTGAAACTGCAATGACTTGTTTGTTTCTTCATGTACTGAGTGATCAAAAAGACAGTATAAATTTGAAAACTTAATAAACCACGGAATAATGTAGATAGGTAAAAATTGACACACATGGTTGGAATGACATGTGTTTTTATTAGAACAAAAAAACCATATTGCTAGACGCGTGAAAGATCTCTTGCACGCGTCGTTTGGTGATGATCGTGTGCTCAGCCGCCACTTTCGTCATGCTTGGCCTCCCAGGTCCCCAGACCTCATTCCTTGCGATTATTGGCTTTGGGGTTACCTGAAGTCACAAGTGTATCGTGATCGACCGACACCGCTAGGGATGCTGAAAGACAACATAAGACGCCAATGCCTCACCATAACTCCGGACATGCTTTACAGTGCTGTTTACAACGTTATTCCTCGACTACAGCTATTGTTGAGGAATGATGGTGGACATATTGAGCATTTCCTGTAAAGAACATCATCTTTGCTTTGTCTTACTTTGTTATGCTAATTATTGCTATCCTGATCAGATGAAGCGCCATCTGTCGGACATTGTTTGAACTTTTGTATTTGTTTGGTTCTAATAAAACTCCGTGTCATTCCAAGCATGTGTGTCAATTTGTACCTCTCTATCTACATTATTCCGTGATTTATTCAGTTTTCAAATTTATACTGACTTTTTTATCACCCGGTATATCACGTCTATCGACTTCCATCCAGTTCGGATAATTATTTGTTTTTGTCATAAAGTACACCCAACTGGAAAGAAGACCTTCGCTTTAACGGCTTTGTGCGAAGCCCCAGTAGGTGAATGTATTTACCGAGAGAGAGCTAGGTGGTATTCCCAGTTGTACCAGCAGAGTCAACGGCTTTGCAGCACTTTCCAAATTTTTGTTGATTTCTTTCCACATTTAGTTGCATTATGGATTTTTCTCTAGTAGGACAAAGAGCGGTTATCCAGTTTTTCAGCACAGAAGGGGAGCGTACTTTACACATTTATCGCGAGGTGGAAGAGTTGTATCTAGAGCAGTAGGTCGGACGGCGCGCAATATTCCGATGGTGTCAGCGTTAAGAGGCGAGATGTGTGGCCAAGAAGAGCATCTAACCCCCTCAAAAATTTCGATGATGGGTTCTGGAAATCTTCCTTACGGCCACGATATCTTCCCATGAGACTCGCATATCTTCCACCCCATAAAACAATCTCTTAAAGGTTAGAGGTTCACCTGTGACCCTGATGTGAAGGCGACAATAGCAAAGTGGATACGTCAGCAACCCAAGAGTTTCTATACTGAAGCCCTCGACTTTCTCCTTACGCGCCGTGATCGGGGTATCGATGTCAACGGCAGCCGTGCATAGTTGTAGTGTTCCACACGAACTGTGATCGCAAAACTGTTATCAAAATTTGTTTGCATATAAGTGCAGTCTCCCTTTCATTTGGGCACACATATATTTGGATTATCCTTGTCTGCTAGAAAGATCATGGGTCTTAAATGCTTGCTCTTGTTTCCTGTTAAAACCAATACTCTGCAATTTTTCTTTTTTTCTTGTTCAGAATCCTAGCTCCCTGAGCCCGTTTTTCCTCACCTTCTTCACATATCACATTAGGAATTATGGCTTTCGTTTCCGCTATAATATTACCTATGGGTGTATATTCGATAAAGGACAAAGTCTCCTTCTTTTACAAGGAAATACAGTAATAATCGTACGGCATGAGTTTCCATTCGTTGACTTATCCCATTTCGTCTTTTCACATGTCGCTGCTTCGTGTGTTTCGTGAGACCTCGTTTCATTACGTTCTGTAGACGACAATTACACATATTCCCACTCATTCGTAAAAGTATATTGAGCATTCATACACTATTCATGGTCGAGATTGTACAGAGCCGAAAACTTCTTCAAAGAAAGATTGTCGGAGAGCTATTAGTGGGAACGTAGTCACTAATAAACCACTTGTCCTGAGGTTTAATGAAAAATCTGTCTTATTAGTTTCGCTGAAAAGTGAAATCTGGAGAAACTTCTCCAGCTGTCGGAAGCGGAGCAAGAAATGGAACTGCTTGTCTCCAGAAATAGCCTCCAAGTGATACACGAGAACAGAGGGCGAAACTCAATCGTTTCATCTTGGCAGCCTAGAACTTGATCGGAATGTAAAAAAACAGGCAGGAACGACGATCGTATGACACATTCTGTCACGTGGGTCAACCATATGATACGTGCCATCCAGTTCACCGTGAAAATGTGACACGTGGCAGCTGTGGCCGTCTTTTTCAATGACGGACGTGCGACATAGTTAAAATCTATAGGCGAGTTAGAGGACTATTGTCGCTATTAATTATTTTCACCCTGACTCTCCAGCGTGGTCGGAATAATGCTGAAAATCCAATAACCATTCATATCATAAAAATGGATGTATTTATGTGTGTATGTTCCTCACCTCCTTCTAAACCACTGAACCGATTTCTACCAAACTTAGTACGGTACACATATACCTTACTGTTAATCAACAACCGCTGTGGGGTTAAGAACCTGCCTATCATAGTTAAGTAAATATGACATAACAAACAACGAGATGCGTGAAAAACTGCCGCATCATGCATGACGTTTAACTTTATTACTTCTTTGCTACTAATTCTATTCGCAACATATTTCGCAGACGTTATCCACATATACCGCTGAACGTACCTACACAAATATAATATTCTACAACTCATAAAAATGAGATGAGTGAAAAAACGCAACGCAGCATCATGCATGAGGTTTCAAAACACTTCTACAGTCGAGTCATCTTAAGGAAAACTCTGACGCCACGCAGCACTTTTGACAGATTTCAACCGCAGGCGAAAAAATCGCCGTATACAGATCTAGGAAATGGTGTGGCCTTAGAAACGTTTACAAAGCGTTGTAAACAGACGAAGCAGCTGTGCCCAGCATACAGAAACTGCCCTGGATATGCACTTATACATTTGTACGTTAGGTAGATTTCTTTGTACGACTGTTTCCTAATTTCGAAAGTGTTTTCACGAATAAATGGAAATGAAATTTTTTCGATGTTACACTACAGAGTGTATTTTTTGTTTCTGATAGAAAATAGGCAAAATGAATATCCCGACAACGCCGTGCCCGTCAGCTAACACATTATGACTTCAGGTTCTTGAATGTGCCCCTATGCTGACGTTCTTCTTTGACCAAGATGGCCTCCTTTTGATTCACTTCCTGCAGCGTGGGACAACAGTGACTGCCCAGCGTTACTCGAAAACCTTGACCACCCTTCGCCAAGCGATTAAATCAAAATGACCAGGCAATCTCATCCGTGGGGTCATTCTGCTTCACGACAATGCAAAGCCTCGTACGACCAACACAATCGCAGCACTCCTGCAGAAATTCAAATGGGAGGTTCTCGGCCACTCTCCATACAGTCCGGACCTCCCTCCCTGTGATTACGCCATTTTTGGTCCCCTTAAAAAGGCTCTGAGGGGCAAACGGTTCGCCTCGCACGACGACGTCCAGCTGTACGTGCGGAACTGGTTAACATCGCAGCCGCAGGAATTTTATGAGACAGACATTCACCGCCTTGTGACACAGTGGGACAAGTGTCTCAACAGCCAGGGTCAATACTTCTTTTATACAGGTACTGGTTTCCCAAATTATGCCTCCGGCTCGTTTCTTTTTGAACGCCCCTTATATTTGTTACTCATTCATGCTGAAGCGGCTGGACGGATTTGGAAGAAATGTAGAATGGAATTAGCTTATACCCTGAATTAACTAATAAGCTACTTTTAAAACTGTGTACAAGATGTTTACTGATTTGAGGAATATAACCTGAAATGTGGAACAATAATTACTCTTAGAAAAAGCTATTTGCTCGTAGACTTTTGAACTGCATCGTCTTTGTGAAAATGCTTTTATTGTTCAATGTGCCCTACATAATACGATTCAACGTAATGAATACAATGCTTATACAGTCCTCTTAGTGTTTAAGTCATACCTTTGTATAAGCCTGTTGTATTTTTGCCGCTGTGTGTCAGCCCTATCTTATAACTTCAGAGATGCTTGAAGACCAACAGCGACGGTGTCAATTAAATGCTATACGACAGGGAGATGCTGTTCCTTTACATGTAGAATGTGGTAGGCTTTTAGTGAAGCTGGATTTGATTATGATATGGGAGGATATCCGCTAGTAACAAGCACACAGGTGAGGACAGATTATGTTGTCGCAAGTACGTACGAGTATTATAAAATTCGCCCTGCACCAAACTAGAAATTGCTTATTTTCCCTCTTGATTTGTATTCCTCACGCTGAGTGACGGATTTGGATGAATTTTGGAAAGGTGGTAGCCTATACCCTGAATTCACACATAGGCTACCCTACATTCCGAAAATGATCACTGTTCCTGTGGAATGGTCCACGTTACTGCTGTTCCCCTGGGATGGGTGAAATAAACAGTCATCCATGAAAGTTAACTATGAAATGAAGCTTAGCATAGAGATTAGTTTCTAACTCTGTAGGATAAAATCATCACTATACTGCGGAACAATGTGACGTTTGCACATGAAAATCTTTCACAGCTTGAAGAATATTTTAGAAGTGTATTGGATTCTAATGTTATTGGAATTTTTAAACAACACTGACTTGGCTTTTCCGTTTGGATTTGAATTATTTACAATTTTTCGTAGATTTCGTTTGCCTCTAGTGCCTCAACGGAGAATCTGGATTGTGGAAAGTGAGTCGTAAGCGACATGTATTCTGTCAACTTCTCCTACCGTCCTAAAATTTGGCGGTTTTCTTCTGATGAATCGCACTTTTCTGGGCTGCAAGAGGCTCGCACCTCAACACCTCCAAGAGTTAAATTTTGCGAAGCTCTTACTAATCTTATATTCTAATTTCAACCCTCACACGCAATCGCAGTCACTCGTAATAGCCAGCTTATGGTAATTAACCCAACTCGTTACCAAAAGGAATACCAAACGGATTATCTGTGGCAGAATGAAACTTCCTGGCAGATTAAAACTGTGTGCCGGACCGAGACTCGAACTCGGGACATTTGCCTTTCGCGGGCGGGTGCTCTACAGTGGTAGAACCTGTATCGCGAGACGTAGAGGGTCCAGTGGAACTCGTGCACGGCATCATGACGGCCAAGTAGTACCGGACACTGGTTGCAGACCACGTACACCCCTTCATGACAACCATGTTTCTCGCTAGCAGTGGCATTTTTCAAAAAGATAATGCGCCATGTCACAAGACCAGGAGTGTGACGGAGTGGTTCAAGGAACACAGTGGCGAGTTCCAATTGATGTGCTAGCCGCCCACCTCGCCAAATCTGAACCTAATCGAGCTCATCTGGGATGTTATTGAACGTGGTGTCATAGTTCGCCGGAATTTACGAGAATTAGGTGACTTCTGTGTGCATATGTAGCGCCAGTTCTGTCCAGTGACCTACGAGCACCTCATTACTTCCATGCCACGGCGCTTCGCCGCTGTTATTCGCGCCGAAGGTTGACATACCGGCAACCAGGTAGGTGGTCTTAATATTCTGTCTGAACAGCGTATAACACCAACGGACCTTCCTTCATCTTGTGTCACGATATTCAATCAGAAAAATTCAAGCGAGTCGTCCTTGTGAACATTTGAGTCCTAGAAACGACCATTCGACAAATTACGAACGAATTGTCACATATTATGTGTCTACGGCCTACCATCTGGTGGGCAAGGTGTATGAGACAGGCGAAATACCCTCAGACTTCAAGAAAAATATAATAATTCCAATCCCAAAGACAGCAGGTGTTGACAGATGTGAAAATTATCGAACTATCAGTTTAATAAGTCACAGCTGCAAAATATTAACGCGAATTCTTTACAGACGAATGGAAAAACTGGTAGAAGCCGACCTCGGCGAAGATCAGTTTGGATTCCGCAGAAATGTTGGAACACGTGAGGCTATACCGACCCTACGACTTATCTTAGAAAATAGATTAAGGAAAGGCAAACCTACATTTCTAGCATTTGTAGACTTAGAGAAAGCTTTTGACAATGTTGACTGGAATACTCTCACAAATTCTAAAGGTGGCAGGGGTAAAATACAGGGAGCGAAAGGCTATTTACAATTTGTACAGAAACCAGATGGCAGTTATAAGAGTTGAGGGGCATGAAAGGGAAGCAGTGGTTGGGAAGGGAGTGAGACAGGGTTAGCCTGTCCCCGATGTTATTCAATCTGTATATTGAGCAAGCAGTGAAGGAAACAAAAGAAAAATTCGGAGTAGGTATTTAAGTCCATGGAGAAGAAATAAAAACGTTGAGGTTCGCCGATGACACTGGAATGACGAGGATAATGGAATGTAGTCGAATTAAGTCGGGAGACGCTGAGGGAATTAGATTAGAAAATGAGACACTTAAAATAGTAAAGGAGTTTTGCTATTTGGGGAGCAAAATAACTGATGATGGTCGAAGTAGAGAGGATATAAAATGTAGACTGGCATTGGTAAGGAAAGCGTTTCTGAAGAACAGAAATTTGTTAACATAGAGTATAGATTTAAGTGTCAGGAAGTCGTTTCTGAAAGTATTTGTATGGAGGGTAGCCATGTATGGAAGTGAAACATGGACGATAAATAGTTTGGACAAGAAGAGAATAGAAGCTTTCGAAATGTGGTGCTACAGAAGAATGCTGAAGATTAGATGGGTAGATCACATAACTAATGAGGAGGTATTGAATAGAATTGGGGAGAAGAGGAGGTTGTGGCACAACTTGACAAGAAGAAGGGACTGGTTGGTAGGACATGTTCTGAGGCATCAAGGGATCACAAATTTTGCATTGGAGGGCAGCGTTGAGGGTAAAAATTGTTGAGGGAGACCAAGAGATGAATACACTAAGCAGATTCAGAAGGATGTAGGTTGCAGTAAGTACTGGGAGATGAAGAAGCTTGCACAGGATAGAGTAGCATGGAGAGCTGCATCAAACCAGTCTCAGGACTGAAGACAACAACAACAACATGTGTCTATGCCATCCAAGGTCGCGCGCCAACCCTGTGGAGCAGTTTGTGAGGGTGCAGACTTCCAGCCGCCTAGTGGCACACAATTTCGAACATGAAAAATTATTGGCAAGTATTTCAACTCTTATTTCATTCCATACTGGTTAACCTTGACGACTGATGAGGAGTGGAATCCGTGAAGCTCCAGATATTTTTTATCTTGTCTTGAACTCTCGACCAGTGCTAATGGTCCAGTGCCATGTTGCCCACGGACCACAAGTGAGTCGCGCCCCACGAGTTGCGAACTGTTTCCGTATGTAAGAAAGTATAAAGCTGAAGCTACAGCGCTCGTTTTGATTACAGCACACACTATATGCAGACTATTTCACAATGGAAAGTTGTCGACCAAGTTTCGGTTGAATCTTAACTTCAACGGACCGCCAGCCTCGCAAGGACTTTGGATAGCGTGCTGGAGGGCGATGTAAACAGGGTTCACCGAACCTCCAAAAATTATTTTCGCCGCTGCGAGCAGACCTATGGGAGTGATTACAACACGACCAGGCCCACTCGGTGTCGCTTAAAAATTCGACGCGAAAGGCGTCGGCCGGCGGGCGGCGCCCGCCACTCGCGCCGCCCCAACAATAGGCATATCTCAGCAGCGGCGCGCTTGGCCCGCCGCCAGCTTTCGCCCGCTGAGTTAGCTCCCTCGAGAGCTACGGCGCTGTAATTGAACGCTAATGCCCGTGTCATCCACGCCCGGCGCACTCGGAATTCATCACGGTAATTCTCGCAATGCATTTTCTACTACACATTCATGTATGCTGTCAGCGGAGAGATGTCCGTAATTAAATAAAGGAACGTGTCGTAAGATTACCATCGTGTTCTGAACGCCCATTATTTGAACCCGAGCGTCTTCCACGACTCTCTTTTTTTTCCTTTCATTCTTTCTTTCTTTCCTTTTAGTCCTCCGGTTCCGTTTCTACGCTGTTGCAGCTCATTCCATCTGCTTACACGAGTAACCGACTGAAGTGCGGTATTTATCTTAGCGCGTTATGTAAAGCTACCAGTACATGCGCTGAAGCACTCATTACACACCAGCATTCGCGTAACAAGTCTGGAAGTATTCGCCGCAGTTACTTGACCCTAGAGGGAAATAATTCACGACCCTCTGTGTTGTAAAATCTAAACGCGAAACTAAATTCGTGCATACTAAAACTGCCCTCTAATGTTACTTCAATTTATTTCAAAAGTACTATATTGGGTGGGACGAATATTTCAAGAGCGTCAGTTCTAAATTCGTCGCAACAGAGAGAAATGTGATTCAGCGTTAAACGATATCTCTGCTCTTCCTTGAATTATGGGCAAAGACCAAAGACAGCTCGTAATAAATTGCTTTTCATTCATTTTTAGATTAATTAACTTTTCTCTCAGTGAAAACACATTAAATTCTACTCGGACCAAAGTTACTGAGTAGCTTCAGCTTCTGTGGTTGCGGTTAAAATATCTTTACTGAATAAATGATCGACACCGCTTAACTTAATAAAATATCCATGGACGTAAAAAGAGAAGGGAGCTGTCGTTACGTCACAGACTTCAAGCTGACGTCGGCCATTTTACTCAGCCCGAAATGTTGGGTTCATCACATTTGTACCTCGTTGGTTGACCGTGGTGGTACTTCCCCCTCATATCACCCTGATGTGCCCGTGCTCATTTTCGACTGTTGCGGATTTCTATCGCCTTCGTGGTCGTATCCGAAATAGTATCAGGTGATCTGACTGTGTGGAGACGTTGTGGTTTCATCAAAAATTCCAGTTTGTGTCATTCACGGGTGTACTAATCGATCCTATCGTAGTCTAAAGATAAAAGCAATCACATTTCTTTCGTAAGTGGAGCCTTCAAGTGATATTTTCTTTTCCCATGAATTATCGTTGCGCTGTTTACGTTTATTTTAGTTGTTTTTTAACCCCCTAAATTGCTATAACTGCCCACACGTTGAATGACGCATCATAGGTAAGATTTCAAAGTGAGAAGATGTGTAAACTACGGTGAGACTAAAGCACTGACAAGCTAATAGAAAAAGAACTCTATTCTGCTTGGAGCTATACCTATGTACAGTTCTGTTTCTTTGGCCTTTGGCCTTTCAGTGATCGTTCATTTTGTTGACACGCACAAGATACGATAGAATGCTTTGCTTCTTTCCTCATTGCACACGTTTATGGGCTAATAAAGATGTAGGTGAGTCTTTTGCAAACGTGATCCTTAAAAATGTGCATAGCAGGGGAAAGCTGAAAATGTAACGAACAAGAAACAGTACCAGTATCAAATAGTCACTGGTTTCGGAGTTCCAGCTTCATTTTCTGTAGATAAAAATACAGTAAAATTGGAATAAAATTGATTACGGAAGCATCATTTTCACATCACACCCTGCTCTTCTTGGTTATTCGACATATATCAACAAAAGAGAAAGTTACATTAATGAGGCTAAATGCGTCGTATTGCTAGGGCAAATATGCATTCAGGAACAGGAAAACGTTCGAAATTGTCTTTCTGACACTGCTTTATTCATATAAGCACTGTAGTTTTTACTATTTAAAAAAACTGTAGCGTGAACACGACAGACATAATCAACAAGAAGCAATCGTAAACGGTAGTCTGCTAATGTTGTGTACTATTTAAGATGGTGGTAGGCCCCGACCACTGCGGCCTCAAAATAAGGTATAGCGTAAATCTATAGCATCATTTCCCCTCTCTTTTTACCTCCATGAAAATATCGGACTTGATAAACAAATAAGGTCTGTGCAGGATATATTAAACGGAAGATACAAGTAATGACTATTAAGACTGGAAATAACTTAATATCAGTCCGCAAAACTACGCTGGCATCAACGAGTACAGTTACAAACTTTAGGTACTGTTGTATCGTAAGGGATAGAAATTTACGTAAAGAAGGTTTGCTGAATCTTTACAATAATTATTATATCAATCAGAAGCTACACTTGCATTCATCAGAACGTGGACAGTAATCACACAGACCAAGTTAAGATCAGACCAGACAAGATAATGAAAGAATAATGAACGACTCGTTGTCGTGTAATAGATTACATCGTAAAACATGAAACGAACCAGGAGCACTAGCTCCATACTCTATGCTTATTCTTACATAAACATGACACTTTACATAAATTATTAGCACTGTAAGCTACGTTTATTTATTTTTTAATATGTACTTAAAATTATTTAAAGAATGAGAATAGTTCTTAAATTATTCAACGATTCTAAAGGAGGTGCCACAGTACAGACACTAGCGAGAAATCGTCGTATGTGAGCAAAAGGAACAGAGACATTGTACAGTATTAATAAATTTAATCTCGTTTTTACTAGTAAAGTGAAACTTCACTAAATCTTAGTAATTGAAACTAGTCCTAGGCCAAGTTTTTGATATAAACGTTTTCTAAAATATTTATCTGAAGCTGCAATTAAATAAAAACTAATAAAATGAAAACTAGATGAACTCTGCACACAGAGTTTCGGTGGAACGAAATGTACACAGCACCAACTGTGGTCAGAATAGATCCAGTTGTTCGTTTTCATTTTCAGACTAGTTCATCTGCACAAAGTCCGAAGTCTTACAGTCGAGTTAGCAATGCCAACCTCTGACATAACACCCTGGGAAGAAGCATCAGCCGTAATTTTCTAAAATACTTTCTCTCATCTTCCGTCGGGCCTAACTGACTAATGGTAAAGTGCTTGCCTGGCAGCCGAGAGATTTCAGGATCGAATCCTGGAAATTTTTCAGTCTGCCTATGATCTATCCTTCACCTCTGACCGATGTGAGGAGTCGACAAGAACGACACGTGGTTCGGATTCTACGTTAAACTGTAACTTCCCTTTCCCCGGTTGGATAACCACGGTAAGTTAGGACCCGAAAGTCGCCGGAGTGGCGTCCATTCGAAAGACTAGCACCTGGCCATTGTGCCACACTAAATAATTATCTTCTTCACTTGAAAGGTTTTAATTAAATCGTAACATTCGTCTTATTTATGGTATTGCACTGCACGACACTTTAATACACTTTTAAGCAACCACATGGAAGATCAGTTTGGATTCCGTAGAAATACTGGGACACGTGAGGCAATACTTACCTTACGACTTATCTTAGAAGAAAGATTAAGAAAAGGCAAACCTACGTTTCTAGCATTTGTAGACTTAGAGAAAGCTTTTGACAATGTTGACTGGAATACTCTCTTTCAAATTCTAAGGGTGGCAGGGGTAAAATACAGGGAGCGAAAGGCTATTTACAATTTGTACAGAAACCAGATGGCAGTTATAAGAGTCGAGGGACATGAAAGGGAAGCAGTGGTTGGGAAGGGAGTAAGACAGGGTTGTAGCCTCTCCCCGATGTTATTCAATCTGTATATTGAGCAAGCAGTAAAGCAAACAAAAGAAAAATTCGGAGTAGGTATTAAAATCCATGGAGAAGAAATAAAAACTTTGAGGTTCGCCGATGACATTGTAATTCTGTCAGAGACAGCAAAGGACTTGGAAGAGCAGTTGAATGGAATGGATGGTGTCTTGAAGGGAGGATATAAGATGAACATCAACAAAAGCAAAACGAGGATAATGGAATGTAGTCGAATTAATTCGGGTGATGTTGAGGGTATTAGATTAGGAAATGAGACACTTAAAGTAGTAAAGGAGTTTTGCTATTTGGGGAGCAAAATAACTGATGATGGTCGAAGTAGAGAGGATATAAAATGTAGACTGGCAATGGCAAGGAAAGCGTTTCTGAAGAAGAGAAATTTGTTAACATCGAGTATAGATTTAAGTGTCAGGAAGTCTTTTCTGAAAGTATTTGTGTGGAGTGTAGCCATGTATGGAAGTGAAACATGGACGATAAATAGTTTGGACAAGAAGAGAATAGAAGCTTTCGAAATGTGGTGCTACAGAAGAATGCTGAAGATTAGATGGGTGGATCACATAACTAATGAGGAGGTACTGAACAGGATTGGGGAGAAGAGGAGTTTGTGGCACAACTTGACCAGAAGAAGGGATCGGTTGGTAGGACATGTTCTGAGGCATCAAGGGATCACCAATTTAGTATTGGAGGGCAGCGTGGAGGGTAAAAATCGTAGGGGGAGACCAAGAGATGCATACACTAAGCAGATTCAGAAGGATGTAGGTTGCAGTAGGTACTGGGAGATGAAGAAGCTTGCACAGGATAGAGTAGCATGGAGAGCTGCATCAAACCAGTCTCAGGACTGAAGACCACAACAACAACATGGAAATATAGCACAACTAGAATTGAGACAAATTTAACACAACTAGACATGTGAGCTTCACAAGCGATCTGAACAGGCTTTGACTTCGTTGCGTGATTGCTGTAACGTAAAGGCTATATGAACACTATTTTAGTTGCATACCATTTTTAATATTGTGTTATCTGTAAAAATACTCAATGAAAGTCTAATAGTGAGCTAGATTACCTGACTTATTTCGTTAGTCTCATGAATTCTAGAACATGGGAACTCCTTTACCATTTTGGATCTTCTTCTGATGTCTGTCTTTGGAGTTAGACGTTCGTCATTTAGCCCTTAATTATTTGTGATGGTAACTGGTACAATTTATGTGGCTAAATCAAACGTACGCCCAGGAGGCGTTAGGAAGCCGTTGTACACTACTGACGGTCTGTTACGCTGAACTCAAGATTTATGGAGAAGGTAAAAATTGATTTCCGAATTAGTCGTTGGCAGCTGACATGACCTATGTGACTACTAAACATTTTGTACTTCTGCTTAACTTAATTCCTTTCACGCAAGATTTTGGCGTCTTTTCCCGTGTTGTGTGGTTTAACCAGTTACAAGAGATAAATATAGATAAAGGTGGCAAGCTGAACGGTTACTTCTCCGCAAGTTGCATTGTTGCAAGTATTACGTGTAATCTGTACCTGCTTAACTGATCACGGTCATTTCTTTGTTTCAACAATATTTGCAGTAACGGAAGGTTAGCTGTTCTGAAATTCTTATGATTTTTACTCTCACGAAATACTTGCATGCTTTCCAAAGATAAGATTTTGTTTCTATTGTTTCATATTACCTTTAAACAGGAACACAGTCAAGATCGTAAAAAAAATTTTTTTTTCAATAAATGACGCCACATTGTGACCAACAGTGATTCATATGTTACTCATTATCAGCCACAAATGAAGCGAATGAGAAAGAAGGAGATGCGCTCAATATTTTACAATAAATCAGTTTGGCGAAAATTTGAGTGTGGCCTCAGTTGCCTGAGACTGCAGTCAATTTCGGTCCACAGGGCTCGCACCCTCTCTGGTAACGAAAGTATCAATCAAGAACTTTGACATCTGAGAGCGGTTTTCCTGAAAAATGGCTACAAGGAGTGGCAAAGTCGGAGATCCCTCCGTTCTATATCCTCTGGACAATCGGCGGAACCAGAAGAGGATTCTCAGTAGGACGCGGCCATTGCATTTGTTCCTCTTTATCGGGGAAGATAGCTCGAATTCTCCGGGAACACCAAGTGAAGACGATCTCCAGCCTACCAGCCAAAACTCGCGCAGTGCTTGGTGGTGTGAAGACCTTGGACTACGGAAATACAGGGTCTCTGTGGTACCCCATCAATGTGGTAAGACATTGTACTGCCGAAGATCGTTGCCGGGAACAACAACGGCACACCAAATTACAACATCCTAACAAATCGGCAAAACTACACGGAATGGTTTATGACCGCATTTCGATTCTGACACAGACGAGCAACTTCTTGGCCGGGGCCATTAAGGAATCTATTGAGATTCGAGAAAGGGAAACACTGATAAATCGTGATAGCGGGTACATCCTTAGTAAGGCATGAGACCCTCCTATTAAAACGCTCAAGAAGAGAAATGAGGTACCAGGTTTCAACCTGACCTCTGGGGCAAATGGAGGAACAGCAGAGCTACAACCGCACACCTGGTCGTGAACCTTGGACGGAATACTGTGTCGGCGGGAGGAGTGGGGGTAGGGATTCTGGGTGCGGACGGCCGATGGAGCGGCCGACCAGGGGAAGAGGGGGAGAAAAACCGCCGCGCTGTCCCCCCTTCCTCCAATCAACCAGTTCATCAGCACACTTGAGAATGGCAACACGGTCATTTGCCGAAATATTTTGCCCGTTGAAAAACGACATCCGGTAATTCGTTCGTGACTATATCGACGAGTTTAGTAATGCCGTGAATGTTGTAGCCAATTTAAGCATTAAACATGATTCTAGTGAGTTATTTAATCGTTTTTTATTCCATTTGTTGCGAGTTGTCATCGCTGACAGTGGTGGCAAACAACAAATTCCACGCAACTGTCGCTTGGAACTGACAACAGTGCAGCGTCCCTCCTTGCCTCGACCTGTGCGAACGCCATCATTCGTCAGTAGCACTATACAGTTCAGTTTCCAAAGTCCATGTACATATTGAGCACATATATTACATAGAATCATGAAATTTCAGCTATCAGTTTAATATTGGCAAGACACGTAAAAACGATTCAGATTATGTGGCTTTCTACAGGAATTGAGGGTGACACCTTCAGATGTGTGTTTAAATCTCTTGAGGTGCGACCGTTTTGTTGACACACTGCACGGTCATCAGACACCTCTACTGGCAAAAATTCGACCTATAAGCAACTTTCCATACTGACATAACAGGGGATAAAACTCAAACTCGGCGTCCGAAAACCTGTTCATGCATGAAGTGCCCGACAGACCCGTTTTGTGCTTTTCTTCGTGCTTGAGCAGGCCTGCGGAAGCCAACTTTTATCCTCCGTTGTAGCAGTACGGCAAGTTCGTTATAATTCCAATTTTGCCAGTAAAGGGGTCCGACGACGCTGCAGTGTGTCACCGAAACCGGTCGCATTTTAATAAAGAGATTTAAATACACCGCTGAAAGTGCTACCGTTAATTCTTACATACTAACCCTCCAATGTCCCACTCTCCATCTGAAATAGAAGATGGATATACGACAGTCGGAGGTGGAATTCTATACCACTGCATAACAAAGAATTTACCCACAAAGGATTCAAGACTTACGAAAATATAGAGAATCGTTAAATGAATGAGGGAGAGATTTACTTACTTCGTCTGTTATTCGGTTGTGATATTTGGAGAATCGTAACCAGAGAATGCAGGAAGAAAATCTCTTTGCAATTTTACAATAGTAACACAAGATTAGCCACCAGCCAACCGTTCCGTCTGCATACACCAGGGCAGACACAGACTAAGGACAAGACAAGCCTCAGTGCCCTTTGAACGCACCGAGCACCGCCGCAGGCCACTCTAATCTCTTATTGGCCAAGAAACTGTTCACCAAAGAAAGTCACTCAAAGAATCCACCACGACTGAGCAAAGGCTGTCTACATGTTGGATATCGACTAGCGCGATTTTCCTGCCGGAAACGATGATGCGAATGTACGGGCAAAACAATACCCAACAGAGAAAATCTAGAACTGAAAGTTGACATATGCGACAAGCAACTTTGAAACATTTACACGAATATTTTTTTTCTTTTTTGGGGTGGGGACGGGGGGCATTAAAGCAATTCGCCATTATTTTCTCTGTCATGTCAGACTCTCTTCACCAGGGAGCACCCCTCTCACCCTATGTTCCTGATAACTTGTTCGATAAATTCAAGTCTTTGTCTTTTGCACATCACATCTCAAACGTAGAAAATTGCTGAAAAAACAGACTTGCGCAACAAAAAGGGCATCATGCGTCATTTCGCTTCCCAAGCAGTAGAAGGTTGCAAGAGATTGGCCCAGAAGATGCATTTGTGGTGGGCTGCATCAAACCAGTCAAAAGACTGATGACAAAAACAAAACAAAAATACTTCAGCCTTCTACTCCTTACTACTTTCCTTAATTTACTCTGAATCCATATTCTGTTTTCACTGAACTTACCACTGCATTCAACACGTCCTGTAATTAGGCTTCACTTTCACTGAAGATAGCATTGTCACCAGCGAAACTTATCATTCATACTCTTTCACCCTTGAATTTTAATTTCGCCTTGTTTCTTCTTAGATGCACACGTTGAGCAGTACCGGCAAATTACTATATCCGTCTTACACCATTTTAAATCCAAGCACTTCGTTCTTGATCTTAAATTCTTATAGTTCCCTCGTGGTTCATGCACGTATTGTCATTCCTTATACCTTGGTGCTATTTTTCGAAAATCTTGCGAAATTTTACATTGTCGAACGTTTTCTTCAGGCCGACGAATGCTATGAACATGTTTTGATTTTTCGTTAGTATTGCTTCCATTATCATGTGCAACATTACGACTGCCTCTCTGGTGCATTTGCCTTTCCCAAAGCCAAACTGAATGCCATTCATCTGCGTATTATTCTTGCCAACATCTTGGATGGATGAGCTGTGTAGCTGATTGTGTGATAGTTCTAACACTTATCTGCCTTTGATATCTTAGGTAATGTGTCGATGATATGCTTCCGAAAGTCTCTGGTCTCAAACACTCTACTCAAAAACTTGAATAATTGTTTAGACAGCACTTCCATAAATGATTTTGGAAATTAAGATGGAATGTTAAGTCTTCTGTCTTGTTTGTTCTAAATTCTTTCAAAGCTATGTCAGACTCTGATTTTGTAATTGGATACGCTATGCTTTCCATCTTTCTTTCTTTCTCGACTGCCTTTATCCCGCATGGTGCACAAGGTCGGCAGGGTAAGTACGGAATTGGTATGGTTAATTTTAAGGGGTGGCTGGGTGCCCTTCCTGCCGCTACCCCATACCCCCCGGGACGAAAGTAGTGTACCCCAGCTGTCTGCGTCTAGTGTAAATCGTGAAATAGTGTGAATGTGTTTCAAATGTCTGCGAGTCGTGTAACTGAGGCGGGCGTGGGGACCAGCCCATCATTCACCTAGTAGGATGTGGAAAACCGTCTAAAAACCACATCCAGGCTGGCCGGCACACCGACCATCGTCGTTAATCCGCTGGGCGGATTCGATCCGCGGCCGGCGCGCCTACCCGAATCCAAGAAGCACCGCGTTAGCGCTCTCAGCTACCCTGGCGGGTATACGCTGTGCTTTTCATATCGACACCTACTCCGGTTATCATTTTAGTAGACTCGTAGAGATCCTCACTTTACTCTTTCCACCTTCCCATTCTCTCATCTACATTTATCAGTCCTACCGCTGAAGCAGTTGCTTTTAATTTCATCTATGGTTGTTTTTACTCTTCTATAATTTGACTCTCTTTCCGACGACTATTTATTGTTTCAATTCTTCATACAGGTGTTGGATAAAAATATGAAAACACCATAAGAAATTCAAGCTTGAACATAAATGCACATGTACATCGACCATTAATGGCTCCTGTGCAGTGTCTCGTCAAGTTCTGTGAGTCGTGATCAGAACAGTATACTGTGTAGTTGTGAGTGCATTCCGTCGGTCCTGTGTGACTTCAAACGTTGGCAAATTGTTGGTGATCGTGTGGTGGGTGCTTCCGTAAACAACGCAGCTGAAGTGCTTGGTGTTTCAAGAAGCACCGTATCGAATCCAGAATGAGATTTTCACTCTGCAGTGGAGTGTGCGCTGATATGAAACTTCCTGGCAGATTAAATTTGTGTGCCGGACCGAGACTCGAACTCGGGACCTTTGCCTTTCGCGGGCAAGTGCTCTACCAACTGGTCTACCCAAGCACGACTCACGCCCCGTCCTCGCAGCTCAACTTCTGCCAGTACCTCGTCTCCTACCTTCGTTCGCAGGAGAGCTTGTGTAAGGTTTGGAAAGTAGGGGACGAGGTACTGGCAGAAGTAGAGCTGTGAGGACGGGGTATGAGTCGTGCTTGGGTAGCTCAGTTGGTAGAGCACTTGCCCGCGAAAGGCAAAGGTCCCGAGTTCGAGTCTCGGCCCGGCACACAGTTTTAATCTGCTAGGATGTTTCACCGTATCGAATATTTATACCGCATACAGACAAACATTATTCCCTAACTCACAACGCGAAAGAAGAATTTTTGTTGAGTGATCGCGATGGCCAGTCATTTGAGAGGATAGTGACAAAAACAGGAGACAGTTCCAAAAGTCATTGCGGAACTGAATATTGCACTCGTGAACCCTGTCAACAACAGAAACGTAGCTCCATAAGCAGGGAACTAGAGGGCGATCTGGAATTCCAGAACCACTCATCAGTCAAGCAAATGCTAGTAACAGGGAAAAGTAGTGCCGAAGTCATAAAAACTGGACTTTGGAGAGATGGAAGAAAGTCATTTGGTCGGATGAGTCTTGCTTCATACTGTTTCCTTCCGGCCAGTTTATGTCCAAAGCGAGAATTATGGCGGGGTTCGGTGATGATTTGGGGAGCCATATCGTAGCGTTACATGCGATTCATCGTTATGCTGCAAGGTCACGTTACTGCCAAATATTATATGATCATTGTGGCAGATCAGGTCTGTCTCATGAAACAATGCTTGTTGCCCAACGGCGATGCTGTGTTCCAGGACGACAGAGCTCCTGTTCACACAGCTCGCATCGTCCAGGGCTGGTTCTGTGAATATGAAGATGAGTAGTGGCATCTCCCTTGGCCACCATAATTACCAGATCTCAGTTTTAGTAAGCTTCTGTGGTCTGCAATGGAGAGAAGGGTCCATGATCCCTGTCCACCGCCATCATCGTTACCTGAAGTTGCCACTATTTTGCTGGAAGAATTATATATCTTTGAAAACTATACAGGACCTTATTTACACATTCCGAGACGACAGGAAGCTGTTTATAACGTCTCTTCCTACACCGTATCAGGCATGATAATGTATTGTGTTATTGGTGTTACTACGATGGCTGTGCCGAAATGGAAACTACAGCGAAAATCCGACGAAGCTTTGCACAGATGTGTTTGGCGGTGTCTCTAGTATACCCGTAGATAGTGTCACGCCGCTCTTTTGTTTTCTGAGTGCACAGTGAGAACATACAGATTTCTCGATAATTGTTTCCTCGTCAAATATGAGTGCCTGGTAAGAGAGTTCGCCTGATGCAATGCAGCCCACATAACATAACTGTCATGCGTTTCCTTCTTCGTGACGATTCTCGGCCACATTCCACAGGGGTAATAAAGATTCTAATGCAGTGTTTTCAGTGGGCAGTGTTTGATCACCCACAATAAAGCCCGTAATTGGCTCACCCTAAGTTTCATCTCTGCCCACATGTGCCGCTGGCTATGAAGATAGCATTTTGACACAGATAACGAGCTTTAGACCAGCGTAAAGAAAGCGCAGGCAGCTCCCTTCTGTAAGGAGAGCAAAGGAAAATGGGTACAACGCTTCGACAGTTGTATAAGTCGGTGCGATGATTGTTTAGAGAAGTAGCTGAAATGTGTAGCTCACTGTTTAAAATAAAACATTTTTGGTTTTCACAGTGGTTTCCATTTCGCGACCGATCGGACCTTACTTTCTGGATAGCACTTGTATGTTTTTGTCAACCGCCTGTATTTTATTAATTTTTCGCTTTACCTTGCCCGAATTTCTCTTAGTTTTATTCTTGTCTAATATTTTTATCTTAGCTTTTCAAAAATCAGTTGAAGGGTTTCTTCTGAATCCAATATTTATTTGCAGTTACTTTCCTTGTACGTATAATTGTCCTTGTAACTTCGGTGAATGCCCATTTCTGGGATGACCGTACCTCATCTGAACTGCTAATGTTGTATTCCCTATCGGAACATCAACAGCCTCAGAGAACACGAGTCGCACATCATCATTTCTCAGTATGTCACCGTATCACATCTTCATACAATGCTTTTCGTGATAGTTCTCTTAAGGGGCTCCAGACAGGTTGAAAAATCACCATCTTAAACAGTGCAAAATTTATTCACACCTTTTCTCAGAAACTACTGGAAATGAAAGTTTCAAAAAAATATGACTAGTAGGTTACATATTTATAGCCATTTCAACAGAAGGAATTCTAAAGGTACTGATTAGTTTTGAGGTAATAATTATTTTTGTAAAGAGTAGACATGAAAACAAAAAATCGTCTTCACTTTTCGATCTATGGAAGTCCTTAACTTCTCCGAGATTTACTAAAAAAGAAAACCCCTGAGTTAAAATATGCACAGCATTGCAATTAATATACTGTAACTTTGAACAAATTGTGGTAACTAGAAGGAGAGAAAAATTACAAGCTACGGAAAAAACGTAAAAGTTGTAGCACTCTTTTCAGCACATCACACCTTCTAACGTTTCCTTCACTGAACGTCTCCACTGCATCGAAGATACCAAAATGCATTTTACTAATTGACACACACACCGTCTTGGAAATTCTGGCCCATATCACGGTGTTGATGGACTCGTTAGTGCTCTGAATACGACAGTGAAGACATTTCTTCAATAATCTTACATGTCACAAATCTGTAAAAGTCTCTTTCAAGACCTCTACTGTGAGCAAAGGTATGGCTGGTTTGTGAATAAATTTCTCGGCATTTTGTTAGGCGCTTTTGTATTTGCACCATGAGACATTTCCTGGAGGGCACAAGCCGAAAACTGGCTTATCGTCTGTTGAAGAGAAGTGAAACAAAACTGCCCATACAGATTTTTTCATGAATTCTGCGCTGCTGACATTTTTCCTGATGGCCATGCTAGAATATTTTCGAATTTTATGTACGACAGATTCTGTGAATCTTTTCTTACCATCTAATCCTCTGCCATCTTCCAATTTCTTTCCGCTAAATGCAGTTTTCAGTCGTCGCAGCCTCGAATGCATTCGCTTTTGTACATGATCTATACACTGCAGTTGAGTGATGGTTACATTTTCTCCATATCGATTATCTTCGTGAACTGATTTGAAAGCTTTCGAATCTCCTCCTAAATTATTGCCCATGGGAGGGTTGGGGGAGAGTTCAAAAAACCAAATTTCAGTCTTAGAACAGTTAAACGTACGAGGTCACTCCCGCACAGTGTTTTGTTTAAACGAATGAACAAACCGGAAATGAGGCAAAAAGGATTGAAAATTTCAAAATTTCACCTGCCCGGAGCCCCTTAACTTTTATTTTGTTTATTTTATGTTTCACGCCTAGTTCCGTAGGACCAAATTGTGGAGCAAATATCCGTGGCCATGGAACGTGCTAGTACATTAAGCTACAACAGAAAATTAACTGTAGATAAAATAAAATGTTTATGAATCCTGAAAAGACGACAAGCTATAAGTTTATATAAACGCAATCAACAGTGTAACACAGAAATAAGCTCAATTTTTCAAGGCACTCTTGGACAGAATAGAAGGAGTGGCTTATAAGGAAACTCTTCAGTTCAGATTTGAAAGCGCTTGTATTATTGCTAAGATTTTTTAAGTCTTGTGGAAGCTTACTGAAAGTGGATGCAGCAGAATACTGCACGCCTTTCTGCACAAGAGTCAATGAGCTGCGATCCAGATGTAGACTAGATTTCTGTCTACTATTAACTGAGTAAAAGCTGCTAATTCTTGGGAATCAGCTGATATTGTTAACAAGAAACGATATATATATTCGTTTGTGGCGAACAGTATTAGTTTTTGGGGTAACTCTTCCCATTCTCAAAGGATATTTTTGGCTCAAAAACTGGCGGTTCTGGCAGTAAGTGGTGTAAGTTCGCGAACTATATATCGAGATGCCAATGTCAGAATATCCAGACTAATGCTCAGGGAACGACAAGAAGTTCGCGAGCTTACACCACTTATTGCCAGAACCGTCAGTTTCTGAGCCAAAAATACCCTTTGAGAATGGGAAGAGTTACCCCAAAAACTAATACTATTCGTCACAAACGAATGAAAATAACCAAAGTAAACTACTTTTCGTGTCCAACTACCACGTACTTTAGATACTGTTCAATAGTAAAAATGGCAGCATTAAGTCTTTGAACAATATCCTGAACACGGGCTTTACAAGGCGGTCTACTAAATGTCTGAATCCTAGAAATTTGATCTGTTCAGTCTTACTAATTAAATGCGCACTCTGTATGATTAAAATGTCGGGATTTGTTGAATTGTACGGTAGAAAATGTAAAAACTGAGTCTTTCTGTGATTCAGGATTAGTTTATTTTCTACAAGCCATGAACTTTGTCTTGAACAGTATTGTTTGAGACAGTGCATACATTGCACGCAACATCCTTTACTACCAACCTAGTGTCGCAAGCAAGCAGAAATATATTTTATAATCACCTGTAATAACAGAAAGGCAACGGCCTTGCCGCAGTGGGTACACCGGTTCCTGTGAGATCATCGAAGTTGAACGCTGTCGGGCATGGTCGGCACTTGGATGGGTGACCATCCAGGCCGCCGTGGGCCGTTGCCATTTTTCGGGGTGCACTCAGCCTCGTGATGCCAATTGAGGAGCTACTCGATCGAATAGTAGCGGCTTCGGTCTACAATCACAACGACCGGGAGAGCGGTGTGCTGACCCCACGCCCCTCCTATCCGCAACCTCCACTGAGAATGACACGGCGGTCGGATGGTCCCGGTAGGCCACTCGTGGCCTGAAGACGGAGTGCTGTAATAATAGAAGGCATGTCATTTATATAAATAAGGAACAGAAGTGTCCCCAGCGTTGATCCCTGCCCCTCCCCCCAGCCCACCATTTATTTAACTGTGCCCCATTCGGACTCGACATCATAGCCATTCTCAATACTGTGGAGAATGACCTTTTGCTGTCTGTTCTTAAAGTAAGAAGTGAAACAGTTATGGGCAACCCCCCGCCCATAACTGTGATATTCAGTCCACGTGTATTCCTCTTGCCCCTGACTACAGAAAGGTGCTGAGTGGGTGTGTCTGGTCGGCAGGTGACGTGCGTGGGCCACAAGACGCAGTACACGCTGTGCCACCTGCAGCACGGCAAGGTGTACCACGTGAACCTGTTCGCCGTGAACAAGCGCACCAACCTGAGCTTCCCGTACGGCAGCACGACGCTCAAGTACGAGCAACGCGCCCGGCCGGTCGCGCTCAGGGACGGAAAGCGCGCCAGCGTGAACCTGAGACACCTCGACGGCCGCGCCTCCTTCAAGTTCAAGGTACGTCCGCCGGCGCTCAGCTGCTGGCCTCTGCGGATAAAAGCCTGCGCCTCTGTCGATGAAGATATCCGTGGGTACGTCAAAAGACATCCGAATTAATAATTACTTGAGGTTCAAAGTTAATGGACTTTATCAACATTACGATTTTCGTTTGTATGCATTGCCTGAGATCGATAATAATTGTTATTGTTTTAAGTCACTATTATTACGAGACAGAATGCCACTATATTGATTTGTTTCCACATTGCCCTAGAAAGGACACAAGCGTTGATGATATATGTAAATGCTAAAAATTCCAAGACTACTTTCTTCCTAGTATCCTCCAAGTTTTACGCTCGCATACTGTGTCCGTCGCACTGGCAGCACACATACATTTCAGTCATTCTTGTTTCGTTTGCAGTAACCGCAAGATTACAAGAGCTGAGTAGCGCCAGAATTATCGTACAATCAGCTTAACAGCTCGTCCGTCCAAATTGCTCACAAGAATTATACACAGAAGTATGGAAAAGAAAATTGGGGATGTTTCAGACGACGATCAGTTTGGCTTTAGGAAACGTAACTGCACCAGAACGGCAGTTCTGACGATGGTTCATAAAGGAAGCAAGAGTAAAGAAGATTCAAGACACATTAATATGATTTGCCGAAATGAAAAAAGCGTTCGACAATGTCAAATGATGTAAAATGAACGAAACTGTGAGAAAAATAGCGGTAAGCTATAGAGAAAGAGGTTAATACACAGTAAGTGCAAGAGGCAAGAGGGAACAATAACTTTGGAAGACCGAGAACGAAGTGCTCGAATTAAAAAGGGCGTAAGGCAGGGATGTAGTTTTTCACCCCCTTCTGTTCAATCTGTACATCGATGAAGTAATGATGGAAATAAAAGAGAGGTTCAAGAATGGAAATAAAATTCAAGATGAAAGGATATCAATGATAACCTTCTCTTGTGACACTGCTGTCCTCAGTGAAAGTGAAGAAGAATTAGACAGAGCACTAGGGGCAGTCATTGACCGTGTACTGTCCTGTGTACTGAGTACAGAGCACTAGGGGCAGTCATTGACCGTGTACTGTCCTGTGTACTGAGTACAGAGCACTAGGGGCAGTCATTGTCCGTGTACTGTCCTGTGTACTGAGTACAGAGCACTAGGGGCAGTCATTGACCGTGTACTGTCCTGTGTACTGAGTACAGAGCACTAGGGGCAGTCATTGTCCGTGTACTGTCCTGTGTACTGAGTACAGAGCACTAGGGGCAGTCATTGACCGTGTACTGTCCTGTGTACTGAGTACAGAGCACTAGGGGCAGTCATTGTCCGTGTACTGTCCTGTGTACTGAGTACAGAGCACTAGGGGCAGTCATTGACCGTGTACTGTCCTGTGTACTGAGTACAGAGCACTAGGGGCAGTCATTGTCCGTGTACCGTCCTGTGTACTGAGTACAGAGCACTAGGGGCAGTCATTGTCCGTGTACTGTTGGAACAGACTGCTCGGGGACGGAGACAACTCCGGCCGGCCGGTCTTTCGTGCATTCGAAACCGTGTGCTGCCAGCCACGAGCCACCAATTGTCATACAAGACGCACGCTCCAAGCGTCACCGATTGCGTTCCTCCCTGACGGACCGCCTCCGGTCCACGGCAGCTGCTCGCTTCGACGCGGATGGCGTTGCCGCCACCTGCTGAGCAAGGCGCGGAATCACGGCACAATATGAAAATTTTCTTTACACTATACGTTGTTCTGCACAACCTCTTAAGGTTCAAATGTCACTGAATGTATCCCATTAACTCCGAAAAATTAGCAGAAACGTTCTAAAAATAACTGTAAAACCGAAAATTATAATTTCTGACTACACTGATAACACACCTTTACCGTCCTGGGTATTGCTAGCCAGTTGCCTAATCGTTGAGTCCAAAAATCGTTCGCCCTGGACGACGAAAGGAAGTTGAAATTGACCAACTAGCGGGCACCGCTAACCTAGTCGGTCCTTCCTTAAATTTGTGTTCGTGACTGAATGGGAATGACATGTACTTTAGAGTCGTTTGTCGAATGTGAAAACAGATCACAGAGAGTCCGCTGTGGCAGCCACAAAAAATTAATTTCACAATGGTTCTTGTGGTGTCACCGCCAGACACCACACTTGCTAGGTGGTATCTTTTAAATCGGCCGCGGTCCATTAGTATACGTCGGACCCGCGTGTCGCCACTGTCAGTAATTGCAGACCGAGCGCCGCCACACGGCAGGTCTAGAGAGACTTACTAGCACTCGCCCGAGTTGTACAGCCGACGTTGCTAGGAAAGGTTCACTGAGAATTACGCTCTCATTAGCCGAGACGATAGTTAGTATAGCCTTCAGCTTAGTCAATTGCTACGACCTAGCAAGGCGCCATTTCTCCTTTGCTATGTATCTAATGAAGCATGTACAGTAACAAGACCAATGTTCACCAATTACGGATTAAAGTTAAGTATTCCAGAAGCTACGTACTTTTCTTTATAGCATTCATTACTTATCCTGTTTCAGACCTGACGCCAGCCTGCGTGAGTTTATAGCGTGCATTTCGGCTTCCTCAAACAACACGATGTTGGCACTTCTGCCGACACTTCAGTTCTACCATTTGAGCGCTGTCTCCGCCTCGAAGATACCTCTTTTGCGTACACCAGTATCTTTGTGGGGCAAACACATTCACAGGAATAGTATTTTTTGAATTGGTCACAGTATTTTATTGACAGTATTACACTTCAGGCGTTTCGACGTTATGCCATTTCCAAAGGATCTGCAGTAAAATGGGTATCAATGAGAAAATGTGATAACAACCAAAATATTAAGTACATCGTGAGAAGCGAATGAAACTGGTCACTTACCTTTGAAAATGGGGTAACGCCGAAAGGCGTAAGATATAAAAAAGTCAATAAAATGCAGTGGTCAGGGCAGAGAGAGTTATTACAATGCAACAAGATGATGGCGATATCCCGTAGATGCAACTTATATCCATACGCAAGTGCAGTACTGGCGTGGTGGTTCATATGTATTTGATTACTAATCAAAAAGTCCTCGCTCACGGGTTCGAGCCCCACCACCGCTTAAATTTTGAGTAAATATCATCAGCAACGGCGGCCGAAGACTTCCGGTATAAGAAGTCACCCTCATTCAAGCAACAGCCGTGTCAAAGAGGGCGGAGGAGCGGACAGAGTTTCACGGCACTCTCCTTGCCCTTGAGGTGGAAAGGAGGAAGAATCAGAAATGATCAATGACATGAGGGTGCAGAAGGCAATGGAAATAGTGCATTAGAGACACAGAATGTGTACCCACAGGACATGTGACCTGTAACTGGAAAAGTGTTATGATGATCTCTCGATTTTCAAAAGATCCCAGACTAGTCTCCCACTTCGATCTCCGGAAGCGGACTACCAATGGTGAGATGACCGTGAGAAAAAGATCGAATAACTAACGGAAGGGTAACGTCCTACCAGTCGGAGTGTGGGATATCAGAATTTTGAATGTGGTAGGGAAACTAGAAAATCTAAAAAAGTAAATTCTAAGGTTCAATGTAGATGTAGTATGGACCAGTGAAGTGAAATAGAAAGAATACAGGGATTGCTGGTCAGATGAGTATATGGGATATCAACAGCAGCAAAATATAATATAACTGGAGTAGGATTCATTATGAATAGGAGAGTATGACAAAGAGTGTGTTACTATGAGCAGATCACCGGCAGTGATGTACTCATCAAAATCGACAGCAAACCAACACCGACAACAATAGTTCAAATGGCTCTGAGCACTTTGGGACTTAACTGCTAAGGTCATCAGTCCCCTAGAACTTAGAACTACTTAAACCTAACTAACCTAAGGACATCACACACATCCATGCCCGAGGCAGGATTCGAACCTGCAACCGTAGCGGTCGCGCGGCTCCAGACTGTAGCGCCTAGAACCGCTCGACCACTCCGGCCGGCAACAACATTAGTTCAGATACAGCGTTGTTCTCATCAGAATCGACAGCAAACCAACACCGATAACAATAGTTCAGGTACACACGTCGACGTCGCAAGCTGAAGATGAAGAGGTAGAGAAAGCATATGAGGATACTGAACGGGTAAGTCAGCACGTAAAGAGAGATGAAAATCTAATAGTCTTGGGGACTGAAGTGCAATTGTAGGAGTAGAAGATACGTTACGGGAGAATAAGGGCTTCATACTAGGAAAGAGAGAGGAGAAAGACTAATTGAGTTCTACAGTAAATTTCAGGTTTTTACAGGGAATACTCTATTCAAGAATCACAAGAGGAGAAGGTATGCATGGAAAAGGTCGGGAGATACCGGAAGATTTCAGTTAGATTGCATCATGGCCAGTCAGAGGTTCCGAAATCAGATACTGAGTTGTAAGGCGTTCCCAGAAGCGGATATAGACTCAGACCAATTTAGTAGTGATGAAGAGCAGGCTGCAGTTTAAGACCCTAGTCCGGAAGAATCAGTGCACAAAGAACTGGGATACGGAAATCCTGAGTAATGAGGCGATACGATTGAATTTCTCTGAGGCTGTAGATACGACGATAAGGAATAGCTCAGTAGGCAGTTGAAGAGGAATGCACATCTCCAGAAAGATCAAGCACAGAAATTGGAAAGAAAAAAGTAGGTACATCGAAAGTAACTTCGAAGTAACCAATGGTAACAGAAGGAATACTTCAGCTGATCGATGGAAGAAGGAAGTACAAAAATGTTCAAGGAAATTTAGGACTACCGAAATACAATCGCTTAGAAATGAAACAAATAGGAAATCCAGGGAAGCTAAGGTGAAATGCAGCATGCAAAATGTGAAGATACCGAAAAAGAAAAAAGACTGCCAGAAGCCCTGACTCAGCATACAGAAAAGCAAGAGTGGGAACATTGAGAATTCAACCGTTAAATGCAAAAGAGGGAGCGGATAGATGGAAACGGTACATTTAAGGCCTCTGTGATGGGGAAGACTTGTCTGACGTGATAGAAGAAGAAAGAAAGCTGGATATAGAAGATATAGAAATCGAGTATTAGAATCAGAATTTAGAAGAGCCTTGGAAGATTTAGGATAGAAAAGGCAGACGGGATAGATAACATGCAATCAGAATTTTTAACATCATTACGGGAAGTGGCAACGAAACGACTGTGCATGTTGATGTGTAGAATGTATAAGTCTGCTGATGTACCATCAGACTTTCGGAAAACATCATCCAAACAATTCAGAAGGTTGCATGAGCCGACAATTGCGAGAATTATCGCACAGTCAGCTTAACACAGAGGCATGTCGACAATCTTTCTTTCCACGAACAATACGAGACTGGAATAGAAGGGAGAACAGATAGAGGTACTCAAGGTACCCTCCGCCACACACTGTCAGGTGGCTTGCGGAGTATGGACGTAGGATAATGGAAAAGAAAACTGAGGATGTGTTAGATGACGATCACTTCGGGTTTAGGAAAGATAAAGGCACCAGACAGGGAATTCTCACGTTGTGGTTGATAATGGAAGCAAGACTGAAGAAAACTCGAGACACGGTCATGGGATTTGTTGACCTGGAAAAAGCATTCTACAGTGTCAAAGGGTGCAGTATGTTCGAAATTCGGAGAAAAAGCAGGGGTAAGCTACAGGGAAAGACGGGTAACATACAATAAGTACATGAACCAAGAGGGAACAATAATAGGTAAGGTGAAGAACAAAGTGCTCGGATTTCAAAGGATGTAAGACAGGGATCCAATCTTTCGCCCCTTTTGTTCAATTTGTACTTCGAAGAAGCAATGACGGAAATATAAGAAAGGTTCAAGAGTGGAACTAAAATTCATGGTGACAGGTTATCAATGATAAGATTCGCTTATGATATTACTGTCCTCAGTGAAAGTGAAGAATAATAAGAGGATCTGCTGAATGGAATGAACAGCCTAATGAGTACAGAAAATGGATTGAGAGTAACTCGAAGAAAGACAGGCCGCGTGGATTAGCCGAGCGGTCTGAGGCGCTGCAGTCATGGCCTATGCGGCTGGTCCCGGCGGAGGTTCGAGTCCTCCCTCGGGCATGGGTGTGTGTGTTTGTCCTTAGGATAATTTAGGATAAGTAGTGTGTAAGCTTAGGGACTGATGACCTTAGCAGTTAAGTCCCATAAGACTTCACATACATTTGAACATTTGATGAAAGACAAAACAAATGAGAAGTAGTAGAAATGAGAATAGCGAGCAACTTAACATTACAGTTGGGGTTCAGGAAATAGACGAAGGTAAGGAATTCTGCTACCTAGACAGCAAAATAACCTGTGAAAGACGGAGCAAGGAGGACATAAGAAGCAGACTACACTGCCTAAATGGACATTCCTGTCCAAGAGAAGTGTACCAGTATCAAACATAAGCCTTAACTTGAGGAAAAAATTTCTGAGGATGTACGTTTGGTGCACAGAGTTGTGTGGTAGTAAAACATGGACTGTCGGAAAACCGGAACGTAAGTGGATCGAAGCATTTGAGATGTGGTGCTACGGAAGATGTTGAAAATTAAGTGGACTGATAAGGTAAGGAATGAGGAAGTTCACAGAGTAATCGGCGAGGAAAGGAACATATGGAAAACACTGACAAAAAGAAAGGACTGGACTCTAGGACATATTGTAAGACATCATGGAATAACTTCTATGGTACTAAATGGACCTGTAGATGGTAAAAACTGTAGAGGAAAACAGAGATTGGAATACATAATCAAATAACTGAGGACATAGGTTACAAGTGCTACTCTGAGATGAAGAGATTCACACAGGAGAAGAATTCACCTAACACTTTAATTTGTAGACCGGTTTCGGAACTTTTATTTCCATTCTTTATGCTGTACGACGCGCCAGTATTGAACGGAAATAAACTTGCCCAAGCGCGTTTGCATGTAAAGTCCACCGAAGACTGTAGCTATTAGTCGTTTCCCTCTTCCGTACAAAATGGATACCACAGCTACACAGCGAGTCGAGGCACCCATTACGTGGAAATGCTGCAACATCATCTGCTTAACGCACACTAAAAGATAAGTAAACACAAATTTTTGTTGTTGTGGCCTTCAGTCCGAAGACTAGTTTGGTGCAGCTCTCCATACTGCTCTATCCTGTGCAAGCCCCTTCATTTCCGAGTAACTACTGCAATCTACATCCTTCTGAATCGTCTCGTGGTCTCCCTTTAGGTTTTTATCCCCCCACGCTCCTCTCCAGTATTACACTGGTAATCCCTTGATGTCCCAGAATGTGTCCTACCAATCGAACCCGTCTTCTAGTCAGATTATGCCACACATTTCTTTTTCCCCCATGTCCATTGAGTACCTCCACATTAGTTACGTGATCTACACATCTAATCTTCAGGATTCGTCTGTAACACCACATTTCAAAATCTTCTATTCAGTTATATGTTCATATTGCTATCTGGAACGTACTGTTGATGAAATAAATTAAAAAGTAGCTCCACTCTCCAGATCCCGATCGGGTTTTCGGTCAGTTTCACTTGAGCGTTCCAACTTGAAGAACTGCAGCTACAAATTATTTACCCGTCATTTCGTCTCCAACCGCGAAAAGCATTGAGACACGCGGACGTTAGACATGAATGAGTTTTGAAACTCATTTTTTCGTATACTGATTCAGGTAATACAAAATATTGTTCCTTGTCTACTGAGTTTACAGCCACCTTCACGTAATAAACATTAACATATGTCAAAAATGAAACATTATCATGGTAGGGGAATGTAAAATTCATAGTAGTCCATAAAAAACCGTTACAGTCTGACTAATCCATGGCCTTTATCACCTTGTGCAAACCGTTGAGCAATGAAAAGGCGCCAAAAGATATCCCAGATACGACAGCAACAATATTTCTACGTTGTATTAAAGGCAGTTTGAACGTTCTGTTAAGTTCCTAACTCAATAAAATCCGTGGTACACAGGATATTTGAATATATATGTTTATTCCACGACCGTTTTCGATATCAGATCATCAACACAGTGTTAATATTTTCCAGTTTGCGAGTGCATGAGGTCTTCATGCTTTCGTTCTAAGCGCCTCATAAGTTTAATATTTACAATACCATGTACAATCAGTAATGCCTGCTACATTAAACGATGCATTTCATAACTGAAGGACAGAACCCAAAGAAAAGAAACCCATTATCCCCGAAAAGTCTATGGCCTGGGTCGCCGCCGTGTGTAAATCCGATTTTGGACACATGAACACGTTATAACCGCGCCAGTATTCTGTGGTAAGGGATCGACAAGACTTCGCCACTAGTTTCGTCTCGGGTGGTATATTGTTACTGGTGTGACATTGTTTGTTTTTCATGTGACATCTGCTATCTACAGGAATAGATATGACTACGTTATGTGCACGTGTTTGTGTGAGCATATGCAACGCGCTGAATAAGAGGGATGTCACGAAGCCGTATTCGCATTATTGCTATAGCCCTGGCCAGGGTACTAGCGGGTGGCTACTGGTGCGCTCGTGACAACCTTGAGCCTAATCTCGGGTAGCGTTCTATCTCTCTCTCTCTCTCTCTCTCTCTCTCTCTCTCTCTCTCTAACATTAGAAAATGGCACCGCTGAGCGTCCGTAGTCACCTAGTTCGAGCGCCAGTAGAGCGTCAGTAGCGAGACGATGTGTAGATTTTCGTGCAATTCTTGTTTTCCATTCCTTATTGTGTAATTAGTTTCAGCACTTTGATTTGAAGTCAAAAAGTGTACCTTGTGGTCTTGCTTGTCCCAATTTATTTACTGAGTGTAAGTATTTGTGTAACTTGAAAATGAAAATGCAGGAACAAGGAGAGATTTCTCCTGTGAGCACGTGCGTAGAATGTCTAAAGAACTCCAAAAAGACGTGCTTTGATAGCAAGTAAGATTGCAACTGAAAAAGGCAACCTAGTTTCGACGGCAAAGCAAATCCATAATCCACAGTGTCTGTAAATATTTAAAACATCTTATAGACAATGATGATGAATTGTTAACATGCACAGTCGTTAGGAAAGATCTGCGGAAGGTAGACATAATCAATAGTAATTATATCAAAAATAGCAGTGATATGTTGCCGAAAAAAACCATTGTCCTTAGGTTAGTTAGGTTTTCTAAGTTCTTGGGGACTGATAACCATAGATGTTAAGTCCCATAGTGCTCAGAGCCTGCCAAAAAACCATTGTAAGAAAAAACATTACTACTGTAAAGGGTATCTGTGCTGCAGCTTGTGATGTTGGTTTAAGAACTCTCCACCGCCTGTGTCGTGAGGGAAAATCCCCAACGTTCAATTCTCCAAGGAAAAATATTAAATAACACAGCTCTTTAACCGAACTAAACAACTCACAGGCGAACAGTCTATGTATTTTACTACAGTGGCAAGTACTCAACAACAAAAAAATTGAGGAAGAAGTTACTTGAAAAAATAAATTTTACTGCATCTGCTAGGTCTGCGGAACACATATTATACGATATAGGATTTAAATGATACTGCGTGAAGAGTTTGACAGAGCAGTGAAAGACCTGAGTCGAAACAAGGCCCCGGGAGTAGACAACATTCCATTAGATCGACTGACAGCCTTGGGAGAGCCAGTCCTGACAAAACTCTACCATCTGGTGAGCAATATATATGAGACAGGCGAAATACCCTCAGACTTCAAGAAGAATATAATAATTCCAATCCCAAAGAAAGCAGGTGTTGACAGATGCGAAAATTACCGAACTATCAGTTTAATAAGTCACAGCTGCAAAATACTAACGCCAATTCTTTACAGACGAATGGAAAAACTAGTAGAAGCCGACCTCGGGGAAGATCAGTTTGGATTCCGTAGAAATATTGGAACACGTGAGGCAATACTGACCCTACGACTTATCTTAGAAGAGAGATTAAGGAAAGGCAAACCTACGTTTCTGGAATTTGTAAACTTAGAGAAAGCTTTTGACAATGTTGGCTGGAATACTCTCTTTTAAATTCTGAAGGTGGCAGGGGTAAAATACAGGGAGCGAATCGCTATTTACAATTTGTACAGAAACCAAATGGCAGTTATAAGAGTTGAGGGGCATGAAAGGGAAGCAGTGGTTGGGAAGGGAGTGAGACAGGGATGTAGCCTCTCCCCGATGTTATTCAATCTGTATATTGAGCAAGCAGTGAAGGAAACAAAAGAAAAATTCGGAGTAGGTATTAAAATCCATGGAGAAGAAATAAAAACTTTGAGGTTCGCCGATGAGATTGTAGTTCTGTCAGAGACACAAAAGGACTTGGAAGAGCAGCTGAACGGAATGGACAGTGTCTTGAAAGGAGGGTATAAGATGAACATCAACAAAAGCAAAACAAGGATAATGGAATGTAGTCGAATTAAGTCGGGTGATGCTGAGGGAATTAGGTTAGGAAATGAGACACTTAAAGTAGTAAAGGAGTTTTGCTATTTGGGGAGCAAAATAACTGATGATGGTCGAAGTAGAGAGGATATAAAATGTAGACTGGCAATGGCAAGGAAAGCGTTTCTGAAGAAGAGAAATTTGTTAACATCGAGTATAGATGTGTCAGGAAGTCGTTTCTGAAAGTATTTGTATGGAGTGTAGCCATGTATGGAAATGGAACATGGACGATAAAGCCGGCCGCGGTGGTCTAGCGGTTCAGGCGCTCAGTCCTGAACCGCGGGACTGCTACGGTCGCAGGTTCGAATCCTGCCTCGGGCATGGATGTGTGTGATGTCCTTAGGTTAGTTAGGTTTAAGTACTTCTAAGTTCTAGGGGACTGATGACCACAGATGTTAAGTCCCATAGTGCTCAGAGCCATTTGGACGATAAATAGTTTAGACAAGAAGAGAATAGAAGCTTTCGAAATGTGGTGCTACAGAAGAAGATTAGACGGGTAGATCACATAACTAATGAGGAGGTATTGAATAGAATTGGGGAGAAGAGGAGTTTGTGTCACAACTTGAGCAGAAGAAGGGATCGGTCGGTAGGCCATGTTCTGAGGCAACAAGGGATCACAAATTTAGTACTGGAGGGCAGCGTGGAGGGTAAAAATCGTAGAGGGAGACCAAGAGATGAATACACTAAGCAGATTCATAAGGATGTAGGTTGCAGTAGTTACTGGGAGATGAAGAAGCTTGCACAGGATAGAGTAGCACGGAGAGCTGCATCAAACCAGTCTCAGGACTGAAGACCACAACAACAACAGGATTTAAATATAGGCGGCAGACGATGAATTCTCCACGTACTTCAAGTGCCGTCATCTGTATTCTATTTGGAGGAAACTTGGATTACTCAGATCCATTCGTTGAAGTACATATGAGAGAATTCGAGCCAAAGTAAGGGCCTTGAGATGCCTGTTGGGGAAAGGGCCAGGATGATTGTTGTGTATCTGGGGTCAGCGAAGGCTCTTTTTCTTAAAGAAAGTAAATTTGTTTACAGATGCAGGAAAACAAACAAATCAGAAGATTGCCATTCAGAAATGAACACAGCTTAATTGGAGCAACTACATATTTTCTCGAGCGTTTTAATTTGCTGCAGATTTCATAAGTTACAGTATTTTTTGCCCTGATATGCGTTTTTGGTAGTGATTTACGTACGTTTACAATTCTTACGAACGTATAATACCTAACGTTGTCTACAATAATTTTACACACTGTAGAATGCAAATAACGAATTGAATGCCAAGGCTTCTAAAATGTTTTTAAATTCAAATAATGTACATGCACACTGCTTCCATAACGATGTGACTCAATAACTTAAATCAATTTTTCGTCGTAAAAATGTAATTATACTGATTTTGATCCAAGCAGAAACTACTATAACGAGTAACAGAGGCGCATGTGACTACCAAGTGCTCGTGACTCACTGTCTGGTAACAGCACATTAACAACCACCCGCCAATACGCCTGACGAGTACTATAGAACAGTACTTGTAATGAAAGACAGAGTGGACCTCCTATATTTTTATAGTATTTTTTTCATTAATACTTGTCGTCCAATTTCTGCATGAAGCGCAAAGAATTGTCACATTATACACTCCCAAATGGGGAGGAGGGGGGGGGGGGGGAGAGGAGGGTGCCAGGCGCATGATAGATATACTGAAGCCTATGGACTCTCTTATTCGGCTGAGTTTTTCAGTGGAGAGCTGATATTTGTTATGTTGACCTGGTGTATAAAATAGTACTCCCAATGTTCCGTTAGGGTATGTTACAATCAAACATCAGAGACGCAGGCAGAGTCTATCTGGAGAGTCTGTCTAGAGGTATCAGGTGTCCCATATCGCTCCAACTGCACACGCCCCACACCATTACAGAGCCTCCACCACCAGGAACAGTCCCCTGTTGAGATGCATGGTCCATCGATTCATGAGGTTGTCTCCATACCCGTACACGTTCAACCGCTCGATACAATTTGGAACGAGTCTCGTCGGACCGGGCAACGTGTTTCCTGTCATCAACAATCCAATGTCGGTGTTGATGGGCCCAGGCGAGGCAGAAAGCTTTGTGTCGTGCAGTCATCAAGGGTACACTAGTGGACTTTCGGCTTCGAAAGACCATATCGATGAGGTTTCGTTGAATGGTTCGCGCGCTGACACTTGTCGATGGCCCAGCATTAAAATCTGCACATAAAGGCGGAAGGGTTGCACTTCTGTTACGTTGAACGACTCTCTTCAGTCGTCGTTAGCCCCGTTCTTACAGGATCTTTTTTCCGGCCACAGCGATGTCAGAGATCTGATGTTTTACCGGATTCCTGATATTCACGGTACACTCGTGAAATGGTCGTACGGGAAAATCCCCACTTCATCGCTACCTCGGAGATGCTGTGTCCCATCGCTCGTGCGCCGACTATAATACCACGTCCAAACTCACTTAAATCTTGATAACCTGCCACTGTAGCAGCAGTAACCGATCTAACAACTGCGGCAGACACTTTTTGTCTTATATAGGCACTGCCGACCGCAGCGCCGTCTTCTGCCTGTTTACCTATCTCTGTATCTGAATACGCATTCCTATACAAGTTTCTTTGGCTCTTCAGTGTAAAGTTCCGTTGAGTTCTCTCCCCCGAGTCGATTTTGATATAGGAGCACTGGTCATTACGTGTAATCCGACCTGATTCGATTTCAGCTTTCATTTTAAAACTGAATCACTCACGTCACAGCCACTCGAACCAGCAAATACATATACGACCTCTTCTTTTCTTCTTTTGCTACCGCCTTTATCCCGCATTGTGCGCAGGGTCGGCAGGGTTAAGTACGGATTTGGCATTGTTAATTATAAGGGGTGGCTGGATGCCCTTCCTGCCGCCACCCCATACCCCCCCCCCCCCCCCTGGACGGAATGAGTGTACTCCAGCTGCGTCCAGTGTAAATCGTGAAATAGTGTGAATGTGTTGCAAATGTCTGCGAGTCGTGTAGCTGAGGCGGGACGTGGGGGCTAGCCCGGTATTCACCCGGTAGGATGTGGAAAACCGCCTAGAAACCACATCCAGGCTGGCCGGCACACCGGCCGTCGTCGTTAATCCGCCGGGCGGATTCGATCCGGGGTCGGCGCGCCTACCCGAGTCCAGGAAGCAGCGCGTTAGCGCGCTCGACTACCCTGGCGGGTCAAATACATATACGACCGACACACCTAAAGTCTTGCCCACAAGTGACATGAATGTCAACTTGATCGCGCCACCGTAACGACTGTGTCTGCGCATTGTGCAACGCTTTTGAAAAAGACCGTCGTAGAATATTTTGCTTAATTGCATGCTCTTCTCCCCACTTACCCCTGTTCTGTGGTTTGTGCAAAGTGAAAATGCGATGTGGCACATTGGCAGGTGGGGCGCAACCCGGGCCCGCAGCTGGTGGCGTACGTGATGGCGTGCGGCGGGGGCTCGGTGGACGTGCGCATGCGCGTGGACGGCCAACAGGCGGGCGGGCGCACCCGCGTCGACGGGTACGCGCGCCTCGAGCTGGGCCAGCCGCGCAAGGGACAGCGCTACACGCTGCAGGTGGCCGCGCCCCACCGAGAGGAGCTGCGCCGCGTGCACGCCGTCGAGGTAGGCAACCAGCCGGCCACCCATCCGCCGACGTCCGCTCTCAGGGGCGACTATCTGATTGCTTACTATGGAGACTCGAGTTTAAGTTATAATTACAAGCAAACCAATAGGCCTCTTGCAAAATGAGTTACACCAACATTCTTATTATTTTACTCTACTTCAGGCTATGTGGAGCAATTTGGTTTTAAAGTTGATTTTTATTTATTTTTTTTTTAGATTTTACTAAGGATTGTAAAATGTATTTAATTTTTTTTTTATTTTGTAAACACAATTGTGATCGTGTGTAAGCTGTTACTTTTTAATTTCGATCTGCTACAAAAGATGATCATCAGATTTACATTCCTTGGTGGTAGCAAGCATCGTGGACGTGAAGCAGGCCCGTCTGTGCTGGTGTTGAGAATACCGCATTGTTTACTAAATAACCAAAATGTATTTGTCCGATGTTAGTGAAATCTTGATAGGGTATAGCTACAAACATTGGTAGTGGAACTCTCGAGTTACAGAATTTTTCAGTCGCCCAGATAAGAGGTCTTACGGTTTTCCTAAAGTGACATTTTCTCAGTTCAGGAGGAACTCATAACAGAAAGCATCCGTTTGTTTTTAGATCTCTCTTGAGGTTGTAAGATGCTACAACCACAGTGACCGTACAGTGTGCTACGGATTTTATAGAGAGATATTTAAGACTCGGTATGTGCGAGCTGGGCCTCACGATAGCAGAACAAACACTGGTAGCAGTTATTTCTGTAAAATATCTGGGAGTATGCGTACGGAACAATATGAAGTGGAATGACCATATAAAATTAATTGTTAGTAAGGCAGGTGCCAGGTTGAGAGTCATTCGGAGAGTCCTTAGAAAATGTAGTCCATCAACAAAGGAGATGGCTTACAAAACACTCGTTCGACCTGTACTCGAGTACTGCTCATCAGTGTGGGAAAACGCTTAGCCTGTGACTGATGACGTAGCACCTGATACCACCACTCCGCCCTCTGTTACTGACACGGTCCAACATGCACAGAAGCAATCTTAAACATCACTCTGTATAAAGTATGTATCACATTGTATCGTCACAGTGGTTGTAGCTTCTTACACTTACGAAACAGACCTTCAAAACAAACCCATGCTTTCTGTTATATGTTTATCTTGGGCTCCCTTCATGGAAGGCGATCATAAGACAATAAAAGAAAGAAAACTAGGTGGTCGCAGTGTCCTGGTCCCATAGCTTGATTGGCAACGCCTGTGGCCTGTCTTGCTTATTCTGTGCTCTGCTGCTGTGTTGAGAAGCTGTTAGTCAATTGTTTGGTTCTCTGACGTATTTTTTTCGTACATGGGACCAGCGTTCCGTTTCTCACACGTGGGTTGCTTCGGCCGTCAGTCCGAAGACCACATTATGCAGCCCTCCAATGTAGTCTACGCATCCTGTGCGAACCTCTTCATTTCTGCACAGCCACTGTAATTTAGATCCGTATGAACAAGGTTAGTGTAGTGAAGCCTTGACCTCTCTCTTCCCGCACACGCATATATCTAAACTGCACCCAGTGCAATTTGGACCCAACCAGAAATCTGTGAAATTGGCACCCAGCATACCCGTGAATTACCTATTCACTGTGTCACAGCCTACATGCATCCCGAGTTCTCGTTAACTCGCTCCCTAAGTCCGCATTGTTGTGCTGTGCAGCCTTGTCCGAGCCGCGTCGAAGCCACCATGCAAATGGCCAGCAACGTAAACAAAGTATCCTATTGCTGGAAGAAGAGCATACGCTCTACAATATTCTCTCTTACTTACGATACGACACTGGTTCTAGTTTTTCTAAAGTTTATATCCAGCTTTTCCTTCTTTTATGATGTGTACTCTGTCCTAATATGAAAAACTGCCTTGCATTTTCACCTTAAAAAATTTGTTTTTTTGTTACGTAAGTTATGATGTTAGGTAAGTTGTGATGAACACTCAGTTCCCTTGAAGTGCATCTTACTCAGTATACAACTGTGGCATGTAAGAGGCAAAAATGGAAAATTTCAATTATTGCGCAATTCCGAATTAAATGCCAAGGCTGATAACATATCCTGACACACGCACCAGAACAGCATTTATACCTACCTGAAGATGTCACTCGTGTCTAAGACCAACATCAACGTTCAAATAACGAGTCATGCGCCGGCTCGCTGTTAATGTCTTGACGTGCGCTTGTGTGAATTATTGACGCATAAAATATTGTTTCCACGTTTGTAAGTCACATATAGCGGACGTGCACATGTGGACCTAGCAGTTCAAGTAGAAGCTGCGTACAACTCACTGTCACCTGCACAGGGTGAACCAGAACTCTACCGGCAATATTTCGAAGGCTCTTCAAAGATATTTTCTGAGTATTTTGGTATAGGGAACCAGTGGTCTCTGGTAGCTCATTACAGAATAATAATATAATTATGATTTATTTGCCTTGATACCAGAATTATCTGTGTTTCTGTGAAAACACTTCCACAGCATTGAAATATCATCCGAAAGTAGTAAAGTGAGAGGCTCTGGTTCTTAGTGAGCGCCTATATGCAGTTGTAAAACTACTGCTATGTGGTTGCCGTCGCTGTGGGAATAGCTGAACATAAAGTCATTGTGCCGTTTTTCCATTACATTCGGTGAACCCATGGACGAGATGCATGTCGGCCGATTCTTCATCAGTAAACCTATTCATACAGTCTTGTATCACACCGAAAAAACAAAACCGAGACAGAACTGAGAAATTCTTCATGCAAGCTTGAGGCCGGAGAGTGAAGTGGCCATCAATGTTGGCAACAGCAAGTATTAGTTGAGGGCAATATTACTGCACATGGGAGTGAGGCCGCTTCGGTCGGCTTGTCGTGAGTTTTTACTGTGATGTTTCACAGGATACACTTATTAACTTGATAGTATACTCACATCCGTCTTGAAAACTTTGACAGTGCGGTGCATTTTCCTTAGTCACCACTGTACTTGTTTAATGTAGCGCCACCGAATTTTTCCGATAACGGTCGTGGCAGTTCAAGCGCAACAATATCGTGCTCGGGTATTAACGTGAGTGAATGCAACAAGTTTGCTTTCAAACAAGACACATAGCATACCGCCGATATTTTCACTGTTGTGCGGATTCCTTCAATGCAGTGCCGATACAAGGGGTAAGAAATCGAAAGACATGCAACTACTCTGTAACGAGCCACCTGAGACCACGCGTCTCTTACACCAAAATACTCGGAAAGTATGCCAGTACAATCTCCGAAAGTTAGCGGGTAGAGATCGAGTAAACCTGTGTGCATGCACAAATGGTCTTTTCGTTAAAATAGCAACGTATCTTGGTTGGTTGGTTTGGGGAAGGAGACCAGACAGCGCGGTCATCGGTCTCATCGGATTAGGGAAGGACGGGGAAGGAAATCGCCCGTGCCCTTTGAAAGGAACCATCCCGGCATTTGCCTGGAGCGAACGTATCTTGTCTATAATACCTATACCATATGCTGATCCATGGTCAGACCATATTTTATTTTTAAAAAATACTTTGTCACATAGAAGAGATACGATTTTTAAAATCCATGTTTGTAGTTCGGTGTTAATTTATCCACTGTATTTTCTGAAGATCTGCTCGCAAGTAAAAATTTGTTACTGAGTCCTACAGAAAATAGAAAAAGAAATACAGTGACTTCCAATTGTGCAAATTTAAGCACTACAGTTCTTGTTTGAGTGTCTCCAATCCTCTTCATCAGCATACCACGTAAGTGCCCATTATTCCACTCAGTACCTCCTAATTAGTTATCCTGTCTGCCCATATAATCTTCCTCTAAGACCACAAATCAAAAGCTTTTATTCTACTCTTGTTTGAACTGTTTATTGTCAACTCGTCACTTCCGTGCAAGGCTATATTTCAGACAAAAATCTTTGGAAAATAGTTCCAAGCACTCAAATTTGCACACGATGTTAGGAAGTTTCTCTTTTTCAGAAATGGTTTTCTTGTTGTTGCCAGTATGCAGTTAATATCCTAATTTTCCATCGTCAGTTATTTTGCTACCTACGTAACAACACCCATCTACTTTTTTTAGTGTCTCGTTTCCGAATCTAAGTGGCTCCTCAAACCCTGATTTAATTTGATTATAATGAATTACCTATGTTTTACTTCTGTTGATTTTCGTCTTATAATTCCATTTCAAGACATTATTCATTCAATCCAGCTGCTCTTCAGAGTCCCTCACTGTCTCTGACAGAATTTCAATGTCATGTGCAAACCTCAGAGTTCTTATTTCTTCTCCTCTAACATTAATTCCTGCTGTGTCTAGGCCTTGCCCCTACTTAGCCAGCAACCAACAACACAGACAAGTTATGCAGGCAAGGACTTTGCTGGGGAAAGCTCTTCAAACGACAAACAAGGAGGTGGCAACCGAAACGCCGCAAAAGGTCACTGACCCTATGGACCTTTTCTCGTCCATGGGCCATGTGATCAGAAGTAGTACCTTCAGTATCCTGGCACCCGGGCTGTATGTAGCTGAGCACGCACTCTATGCTCGACCAGCTTGCACAAAGTAACTTTCCTGGGACAGGCGCCAATTCAGAAAGCATTCCCACAATTAGGATCTCACTCTGGAACCTCTGCTATGACGACGCCGCTATCTACATTGACCTTCGCCTCAAGGAACTGCCAGCGATGGACCTACACCAGTTGCGATCTCTACATCAAAGATACGTGACCTCCAACGACATGACCAGTAACTTGACATCGTAATATTTGTCTTTGTTTTTTATCAGTAATGTACTGGACTTAAATGTTTGACTATCCCTTCGGAACTTCAATGTTTACTTGGCCCCTTGGGACTTTAAGTTTTCCATGTACATTCCAGCTTCATGGTATGCGTACTCTATGGAAACTGGATTTTTGAAATTGACGATTAGAGGCCTTCCAACTTCAGATACTATTATTGTTCTTTCAGTATTTAAGAAGTGATTTGCTTTCAGTTCTTGTGTTCCAAACTAACTCCAGTAGCAGAAGACTATTCATGTGTGTTACAATAAACTTCACATTCATTTTGTACCATGTTACCTCTCCTGTAGCCAACGGCCTTGCCGGACTGGTAACACCGGTTCCTGTTAGATCACCGAAGTTAAGCACTGTTTGGCTTGGCTAGCACTCTGGTGGGTCGCTGTCGAAATAGGCCATGTACTGTTGACAAGTGTGGTACACTCAGTCTTTGTGAGGCCAGTAGAGGTGGCTACTTCACTGAGAAGTAGCGGCTCCAGTTACGAAAACTGATAACGACTGGATAGGTATGTAAAGGCTACATGCCCTCCATATCAGTATCCAGTGACGCCTATCGGCTGAGGATGACACGGCGACTGGTTCGTACCGTTGTACCTTCCGAGGCCTGTCAGGCGGAGTTAGTTGTTTTTCCCGTGCCACCTGCGGCAGACATATCAGTTCCTTTTCTCAGTTTGTCCTTGATTTGCTTCATAGCTTCCTCACTGTGCAGACTGAATAATGTTAGGGTAGGCTACAACTGTAGATCACTCTGTTTTTAACTACTACTTCCCTTTCATGTGCTTCGAACCTCATAACTGCAGTATGGCTCCTGCATAAGTTGTAGGAAACATTCTCCTCCTTGCTACCTTCATAATATTGAAGAGCGTAGTCTAGTAAACACCGTCAAAAGGTTTCCCTAAATATACACATGGAGTAATTGTAACTTTGCCTTTCTTCAATCCAGCTTCTAAATGTTGCCTTGTGGCTTTCGACATTTCTCGTGAATATGGACTAGTGTTTTTGGAAAGAACGCTAGTCGTCAGAGGGTTACGCCAGTGCAATTTACATATCGAAGTGACGCAGTGGTTGGCACAATGGGCTCGTCAATCCAGAGTTGAGTTTAAAATTTCCTCCTTCTCTTCCTCCTCCTCATCCTCCTCCTCCTCCTTCATCTTCTTCTTCTTCTTCTTCTTCTTCTTCTTCTTCTACGGTAGGTGTCGCTTCTCCGCCCCCCAGTCGGCCTCTTCTTCTGTCTTGACTTTCCTCAACGTTCACATTCCTTGCTTGCATTTCCTCCTCCACATCATTTTGCCAGTTGCGTCGTGGAGAACACCTTTCCTCCGCTGTATGGTAGTATCCTATTTAGTATCCTATCTTCTTTTATCCTATTCACATGAACAAACTACGTCAGTTTTTTTGGAGGAAGTCATCACAGATATCCCTATTCATATTCATCCTTTGTCGGATTACATCATTTCTTATCCTATCCATCCTAGTACAGTCTGAGCTTCGTCTTACGTAATCCATTTCAGTGCCAAGCAGTTTATTCTTACCTCTTCTGCTAACGTCTCAGTCTTCTGATCCACACTAAATTACACTCTGGACTGTAGTCTTATATATTCCTTTCTTCGTAGTTCTTCTTTTCCTTTTATTCCACAGAGTTCATTGCCCTTGTTACAGCTCATCCTTTATTAATCCTACTAGTGATTTCGTCATTGCTTCTGCCCTGTTTATCAAATAATACCCCAATATGTTTTGCCTTTTCCACACCTACAATTACTTCTTCATCTATCTCCAAAGTATTTGCTTTTCCCGTTCCAACAGTCAGGTACTCACACTTCTTCATGTTCATATCTTCATCTTCTGCCATCCTTACTGTATTCCTCTTTAAGTTTTCTTGTCATACAGCTCAGATGATCTTCATCTTCTGCTAGTACAATCTGGTCATCAGAAAAACATGGGTTAAATGTCCTGCTGTCCTCTGCTGCCACTCCTATAACGTGGCATTTTCTATGCCTAGGCTGCAGTATTATTCCTAGATACAGCTTAAAAAGGATCGGTGACAGCCCACATCACTCTCGCAGATCCTTATTCATCTCGAATTCTTGTGTCCAGCTATTCGCAATACTTGTTCTCGCTGCGTTATTTTCATTCAGTTTCATAACAGCCTTTAGCAATCTTCGATCTAGCTCTGTCTCCGTCAACTTTTCCCACAGTTTTTTGGTGGGTACATTTTTGTGTGCTTTCTCTAGGTCAATTAATGCAACGTGCGTCCCCAGTCGAACTTTTGCACGTCTTTCACATATTAGTTTCATTGTGAAGATGTTGTCCATTACCGTTCTTCCAGCTTGGAATCCTCTTACTCTTCTTGATGCTTGTGACTTGCCTCTTTCTCTACCAGATCTTTCCCTACCTCCGAGTATAATCTTTGAAAGAAAGGGATCACTGCCAATCCCCTATAATTATTTGGATCACTACGTGACCCTTTCTTATCCACCGGTCTTGTGTAAGATGTTTTTCATTCCGTTGGAACATCTTCTGTATTTAATATTCTTTCAAACAGCCTCCTTAGCATCTCCAACAATTTTGCTGGACCACTCTGGATTTCTTGATTCATATCGTGGTGCCTTCTTCACCTTACTCAGAGCACGTTAAAGAACTTTTATATCTAAACGCCAAAATTCCTCCTGTTGCATTCTCACCTCACATTTATGTGAAAATTCAGGCCGATTTTCCTGGAATAAATCCTTAAAATACTTTGTCCATTGACTACGACTAGTATTATTATGACGCAATTTTTCATTAGTTGACACTCGCATTGACCTGATTGTTTTCCATGGCTCAGCACTACGAGACCCATCCATCATCATTCATATTCAAATCTTTCTTCCCACAACTTGTTTTTCCTTTTTCACACTTCCCGTTTTTACTTCTCTACTTATTATCCTGACTGTATCTCTAGCTTAACGGCCATTCACATTCAGGAAAGTCGAATAAGCTTCATTTTCCTTAAAATTATCTCTGCTGTTTCTGTATCCCACCAAACTACTTTCTTCTTCTTCTCATAGTCTCAAAGCGCTTCTTTCGCTGCTTCATCTACGGCCTTCTTTATACAGAGTGCTTCCGTCAGAGCGTGCAAAAATGTAACAGGACACAGGAAACGCTCCACTGAACAATTTGAGGCATGGAGCTGGGGTCGGAGAAGCTAGCTTAAGAAGATATGGAAGTAAACTTGTCTACCGCTTTGTCTAGCATTACTGTTTTCCTTATTTACAACTAACATGCGTATAAGTTTACACGTACGGTGCTGTTTATTTGTATGCATATTCCTTATTTTCTGCAAGGAAACAAGGAGGACGAGCCAGATTACCAGGAAGATACGATGCAGGTTTTGTTTACTTTACTTGTCCGTAAGGTAGCTCTGTTGTATCGTATTTACATTGTCCCGTGACAGAACGTGCTATGAATCAACGACAGACCAGTTCGTTACTCAATGCTACTCAGAGACGTACAGTACAATACGATGCAGCAGTACCGGTACAGTATTTCCTGGTATTGGAAGGGAAGGTCCTATTCCATGGCCTGCGAGGTCACCTGACCTAAATCCCCATGGTTATTTCCTATGAGGATATCTAAAGTCTCCTGTGTATGAGACATCAATGGATATGGAGATGGAATTGGTTGCCACAATTGTAGATGCCTGTGATGTGATTCGAAAGACGCCAGGGATATTTTCCAAGGTGCGTCAGAAACTTGTTCGCCGATGTCGTGCTTGCTTTGAGGCTGATGGCCGTCAGTTCCAGTACAGTTTGTAAGATACAGTGACAATGGTACGTTCGTTGTATCAATTATGGTATTTGCTAACTGTTACTAATGTAAATTAAAAAAGTAGAAAGTAATGTGATTTTATTCCTTTTATCTCCTTTTTCTCCGACCCCAGATTCTCTACCACAAATTGTTCAGTGGAGCATCTTCTACGTCCTGTTAAATTTTTGCACGCTCTTACGGAAACACCCTGTATGCTCATATTCGTCTTCTACTGTTCTCTCTGCACTCTACAACTTTTTTGCCACTCGCTGTTAATGTAAATGTTTAATTTCCCTTCATCTGTCCAAGTTATACCTTACGATCTCAGGCTGGTCTGCATATTGCGACTTCTTATGTTCGGCACTACTAAAAGTATAGAGGATATAAATTTTGCTCTTCACCAGATGATGGTCACTTCCAGAATGTACCCTCCTTTTAACTCTGGTATACTGAATTTTTAAATTGGTCGTTTGCCTCAAAATTACACTACTGGCCATTAAAATTGCTACACCACGAAGATGACGTGCTACAGACGCGAAATTTAACCTACAGGAAGAAGATGCTGTGATATGCAAATGATTAGTTTTTCAGAGCATTCACACGTGCTGACATGAGGAAAGTTTTCAACCGATTTCTCATACACAAACAGCAGTTGACCTGCATTGCCTGGTGAAACGTTGTTGTGATGCCTCATGTAAGGAGGAGAAATGCGTACCATCACAATTCCGACTTTCACTAAGGTCGGATGGAAGCCTTTCGTGATTTCGGTTTATCGTCTTGGCACATTGCTGCTCGCGTTGGTCGAGATCGAATGACTGTTAGCAGAACATCGAATCGGTGGGTTCATGAGGGTAATACGGAACGCCGTGCTGGATCCCAACGGCGTCGTATCACTAGCAGTCGAGATGACAGGCATCTTATTCGCATGGCTGTAACGGATCGTGCAGCCTCGTCTCGATCCCTGAGTCAGCAGATGGGGACGTTTGCAAGACAACAACCATCTGCACGAACAGTTCGACGACGTTTGCAGCAGCATGGACTATCAGCTCGGAGACCATGGCTGCGGTTACCCTTGACGCTGCATCACAGACAGGAGCGCCTGCGATGGGGTACTCAACGACGATCCTGGGTGCACGAGTGGCAAAACGTCATTTTTTCGGATGAATCCAGGTTCTGTTTACAGCATCATGATGGTCGCATACGTGTCTGGCGACATCGCGGTGAACGCCCATTGGAAGCGTGTATTCGTCATCGCCGTACTGGCGTATCACCCGGCGTGATGGTATGGGTTGCCATTGGATACACGTCTCGGTCACCTCTTGTACGCATTGACAGCACTTTGAACAGTGGACGTTACATTTCATATATGTTACGCCCCGTGGCTCTACCCTTCATTCGATCGCTGCGAAACCCTACATTTCAGCAGGATAATACGCGACCGCATGTTGCAGGTCCTGTACGGGTCTTTCTGGATACAGAAAATGTTCGACTGTTGCCCTGACCAGTACATTCTCCAGATCTCTCACCAACTGGTCAATGGTTGCCGAGCAACTGGCTCGCCACAATACGCCAGTCACTACTCTTGATGAACTGTGGTATCGTGTTGAAGCTGCATGGGCAGCTGTACCTGTACACACCATCCAAGCTCTGTTTGACTCAATCCCCAGGCGTGTCAAGGCCGTTATTATGGCCAGAGGTGGTTGTTCGGGGTACTGATTTCTCAGGATCTATGCACCCAAACTGCGTGAATATGTAATCGCATTACAGTTGTAATATAATACACTCCTGGAAATTGAAATAAGAACACCGTGAATTCATTGTCCCAGGAAGGGGAAACTTTATTGACACATTCCTGGGGTCAGATACATCACATGATCACACTGACAGAACCACAGGCACATCGACACAGGCAACAGAGCATGCACAATGTCGGCACTAGTACAGTGTATATCCACCTTTCGCAGCAATGCAGGCTGCTATTCTCCCATGGAGACGATCGTAGAGATGCTGGATGTAGTCCTGTGGAACGGCTTGCCATGCCATTTCCACCTGGCGCCTCAGTTGGACCAGCGTTCGTGCTGGACGTGCAGACCGCGTGAGACGACGCTTCATCCAGTCCCAAACATGCTCAATGGGGGACAGATCCGGAGATCTTGCTGGCCAGGGTAGTTGACTTACACCTTCTAGAGCACGTTGGATGGCACGGGATACATGCGGACGTGCATTGTCCTGTTGGAACAGCAAGTTCCCTTGCCGGTCTAGGAATGGTAGAACGATGGGTTCGATGACGGTTTGGATGTACCGTGCACTATTCAGTGTCCCCTCGACGATCACCAGTGGTGTACGGCCAGTGTAGGAGATCGCTCCCCACACCATGATGCCGGGTGTTGGCCCTGTGTGTCTCGGTCGTATGCAGTCCTGATTGTGGCGCTCACCTGCACGGCGCCAAACACGCATACGACCATCATTGGCACCAAGGCAGAAGCGACTCTCATCGCTGAAGACGACACGTCTCCATTCGTCCCTCCATTCACGCCTGTCGCGACACCACTGGAGGCGGGCTGCACGATGTTGGGGCGTGAGCGGAAGACGGCCTAACGGTGTGCGGGACCGTAGCCCAGCTTCATGGAGACGGTTGCGAATGGTCCTCGCCGATACCCCAGGAGCAACAGTGTCCCTAATTTGCTGGGAAGTGGCGGTGCGGTCCCCTACGGCACTGCGTAGGATCCTACGGTCTTGGCGTGCATCCGTGCGTCGCTGCGGTCCGGTCCCAGGTCGACGGGCACGTGCACCTTCCGCCGACCACTGGCGACAACATCGATGTACTGTGGAGACCTCACGCCCCACGTGTTGAGCAATTCGGCGGTACGTCCACCCGGCCTCCCGCATGCCCACTATACGCCCTCGCTCAAAGTCCGTCAACTGCACATACGGTTCACGTCCACGCTGTCGCGGCATGCTACCAGTGTTAAAGACTGCGATGGAGCTCCGTATGCCACGGCAAACTGGCTGACACTGACGGCGGCGGTGCACAAATGCTGCGCAGCTAGCGCCATTCGACGGCCAACACCGCGGTTCCTGGTGTGTCCGCTGTGCCGTGCGTGTGATCATTGCTTGTACAGCCCTCTCGCAGTGTCCGGAGCAAGTATGGTGGGTCTGACACACCGGTGTCAATGTGTTCTTTTTTCCGTTTCCAGGAGTGTATATTTGTCCAATGAATGCCCGTTTATCATCTGCATTTCTTCTTGGTGTAGAAATTGTAACGGCCAGTAGTGTAGGTAACCAGTAATTAATGCAACCCTCTTGTATGTCTTCATGATTTCCCAAAATTACTGAAGGTAAATGCAAATATGGTTCCTTTGAAACGGCACGTCCGTTAATCCGAGCTTGCTGTCTGTCGCTAATGACCTCGTCATCGACGGGACGTTAACTTCAATCTGCCTTCGTCCCGGAGCGATTTCTTCAACGCAGGCGTAAACGACTGGTGGCAGGTGCTGGCGACGACGCGGCCGGAGCGGTTCCCGCTGGTGGAGCTGCCGCCGCGGCCGCAGCTGCACGAGTACGAGTCGCTGCGGCGCTGCCGCTCGGTCACCGTGGGCTGGCTGCCGTCGCCCAGCGCCGCCTCCGGCGCCCAGCCGCTGCGCTACTGCCTCAGCGTGCGCGAGCGAGCGCACGCCGACGACGAGCTGGCGCCGCGCCCCAACCAGTGCGCTCTGCGCCGCGCGCCCGCCACCCAGCCCCTCTCCAGCACCTGCCGCGAAGGGGAGACCGCCACCAACAGGTAGGCACACATCTCCCTCCGTATCTCTAATCGGAAACCGCTGGACATATTCGCAGCTCTCCTCTTCGTACTACCACACAACGAAGCACCGAACGACAAAATCTTAGCGACATCATGAGCTGCCCAGTAGTGTCCTAGACGGTTCAGTTTTTACTTGAACAACAATAAGAAAACCAGCGGCTGCATGCGAATCTAATGTCGTTTACTTTTCTTAACACTTGCTACCAGTTTCGACAACAACATGCTGTCATCTTCAGGCCCCTGCATATGGAAACATACACAACATGATAGAACAGTATGAGAGCACAGACAACATAAATCATACGAGGATTGTTTTTTAAGTAAAGGCCGTTCGCGCGTATAGTCCCGTAGTTCGCGCGGACGCCGCAACAAGCCACCGCGCCATTTGCCGGCATCCTTCCCGTTCACACTGATGCAAGTTGCAGCTCTGTAGCTGACGTGTACGCATTGCTGTGCTACTTTATAATGTTTACGATTATTGAATCGCCCGCCGCGTGTGAGATACGGTCAGTGATACGTTTTCTGACCGCGAGAAGCCTATCAGCTGCAGAAATTCATCGTCAGTTAACAGAAGTTTATGGCTTGAATGCAATGAGTGAAGGTAAAGTGCGTCAATGGGTTAGAGAGTTTAAAAATGGCCGTCAAAACGTCCATGACGAAGAACGCTCAGGCCGGCCCTCTGTGATCACTCATGATTTGGTGGCTGCAGTCGAAACAAAGATTCGTGAGGACAGAAGATTCACAATTTCCACTCTTTCTTTGGAATTTCCACAAGTTTCAAGATCGGTTTTGTACAAAACTGTGTCTGAAAACCTAAACTTTAAGAAACTGTGTTCTCGGTGGGTACCCAGACTCCTCACAGAGGACCACAAAGGGAAGAGGTTTGCCACTTCATTGGACTTTTTGATTCGTTACGAGGAAGAAGGGGATGACATGTTGAGTCAAATTGTCACTGGAGATGAAACATGGGTATCCCATATCACTCCCGAAAGCAAGCGACAATCGATGGAATGGCGACACACAACCTCACCCGTCAAGGTCAAAGCCAAACAGACGCTTTCAAAGCGCAAGATTATGGCAACTGTGTTCTGGGACCGGCGCGGTGTTTTGCTAGTGGACTTTATGCCACGAGGAACGACAATCAACTCAGATGCCTACTGTGCAACTCTAAAGAAGCTTCGCAGAGCAATTCAAAACAAAACGCGCGGCATGCTGACAAAAGGAGTTTTCCTCCTGCACGATAACGCTAGACCTCACACCTCTCAAAAGACTCGGGATTTGATTGATTCTTTTGGCTGGGAAGTTTTGGACCATGCACCATACAGCCCCGACCTTGCTCCTAGCGATTTTCACCTTTTCCGGTACCTGAAACACCATCTTGGCGGGCAGCGCTTCAATGACGACGATAAAGTGAAAGCGGCCGTGAACTCTTGGCTGTCGGAGCAGGCGGCCGAATTCTTTGAAGAGGGAATTAAAAACTTAGTTGTACGGTATGACAAGTGCTTAAATAAACAAGGCAACTATGTAGAAAAATAGGTAAAAGTGTGTAGAATCAGAAAATACAAGTTTTTTTACAAAAGTATTTGTATCTTTTTTTAAAAATAAAAACGACCCTTACTTAAAAAACAACCCTCGTAGTTTATGACTCACCATAAAATTACGTAACAGGACCCGCCAGATTAGCTGAGAGTGCTAATGCGCTGCTTTCTGGACTCAGGTAGGCGCGCGGCCTCGGATCGAATGCGCCCGGCAGATTAACGACGAGGGCCGGTATGCCAGCCAGCCTGGATGTGGTTTTTAGTCGGTTTTCCATATCCCACTAGGTGAAAACCGGGCTGGTCCCCACGTCATGCCTCAGTTACACGACTCGCAGACATTTGAAAATGTTCGCACTATTTCATGGCTTACACTAGACGCAGACAGCTGGGGTACACTAATTTCCGTCGCGGGGCGTGCGATGTGGCGACAGAATGGGCATCCTACCACCCTGTGACACTAACTTTGTCAAATCCATAGTAACAGTGCCGACCCCAGGTTGAAGTGGGACAATGGCCCTAAAAATGATGATGATGATGATAAAATTACATAATAAAAATATGGTAGTGTAATCCATACAAAACAGAATTAGCATCTAACTTATACTGCAGTTTTTTTCACCAATGATGTAATGGAATTGAGGGGAACCCACACGTACAAGGAGTTACATCAGCAAAGCCATCGCCGTCACTTATATCCCGAACAGCCACCGTCAATATGCACCCACAGGGTTAAAAGCACTCCATCTTCATGTCACAAGTGGCCCATCGGGACCATCCGACCGCCGTGTCATCCTCAGTTAAGGATGCGAATAGGAGGGGCGCATGGTCAGCACACCACTCCCACGGTCGTTATCATTGTTTTCTTCGACCGGATCCGCTACTATTCGGTCGAGTAGCTCCTCAGTTGGCATTATGAGGTTGAGTGTACCCCGAGAAATGGAAACCGCATGGCGGCCCGAACGGTCACCCATCCAAGTGCCGGCCACGCCCGACAGCGCTTAACTTCGGTGATCTGATGGGAACCGGTGTTTCCACTGCGGCAAGGTCATTGCCCACACAGTTAAAAGCAGCATACATGTTGTCACGTCCCAGATGCAAACTACCAAATGGAAAGTTGGAATTAATTACAACTTAGAAGATTTAGTCTGAAAATAAGGTGAAACATATAACTTAGAATGAACACTCAAGATCGCAACTTACCCATTCAGCTTAGGTAAAAGGCATCTTCAGAATTTTTGGCCACCTATAGCTGATGCTGGCGGCTCCTCGGCTGTCTCGTGATACCACGACCTTGATAATTCATTCTAACTTAAATACAGCATCAGGTCTCCGTTCTCCGTAGACCATGTTGTCTAAATTTATCGAGGTGAAACATAACATAGCGCAGTCACTCGCGTCCAGGTCCGTAGCCAAAGTTCATCTCCTGTAAACACTATCACAGTAACAGCGTCCCGACTGAGAGGAGACCTGCTCCGTATGCCAGGAGGCCCACCAGACAACTCCCCTTTCCAGGCCGCGATGACGAGACTTAATCACCTGGCTGGCTCCGTCGACTCCAGCGATATGACTGCCGCATCTCTTGGGGCGCTCCCACTGTGAGCACTTTGCAGTATACTGCGTGGAGCGTTGGCACACAGTGTTCGAGAAGGCGGTGGCCGGGTCTTATGTGCGACAACCGCACTGCATGAACACACGACACAACACATGTGTCTACAAACTGTTGCCGAGGAACATCTCATGTGGCGACCCCGTAATTTACACATAATAATAGGCTATAAAGGATAATCTAGGAAAACAATCAGTAAAACCAGTAGCCACATACATGAAGCTTCACATACCATACCATGAACTTAAACGCCCATATGAAAACCCAGCAGAATAAAACCAAGAACATGCACGTATTAACACACAAGATCAAAGCAAAGAACTCCGAAGCTCCCGTAGTAATGGAAACACAGTTAATAATTTACGCAAACGTGACAAACGTCGAGCGCATCCATTTACGTCCCAGACGAAACCGTAGTTCATATCTCCTATCTCCGTACACCTAAACTGCACTATGGATGTGGCACACCTCTGTAATTAAACTGTGAGGCCACAAGGTGCTTCATACCACTCTCAGTTACTAATGAACCAGAAACAATCACACATTCAAAACAAAAATAAAAATGCCAGTTGAAGCCAATCATTGTACCGCGGCAAAATCACAACCGAACACTGCACACACAAACATGAAGTAACGAAAGGGCAAAACAACGACGTGCTCACACCCCTTAAAAACCGGAAGCATTCGTTAAGTATCCAGACCAACCAGTCCACACAACCATCCCAATACTACACACTGGAAAATTTGCACGGAACGCCCCCACCAACCATACCACAACTGACTTCAGTAGGCACTTGGAACTAACCATAAACACAGTAAATATGTTGGCCACTAAAATGAGCCTAATTAGACAGGCACCGCAGAAACTATAAAAAACATTAAAAAGCTCTAAAACTAAATACAAATTCACACTGGG